>NC_080162.1:205103883-205311383 GCF_950295315.1 Erinaceus europaeus | reverse complement strand
CTGGACAGGAGATGTGCAAAGGAGAAGCTTCAAGGGCAGTGAAGCGGGACTCTCAAGTCTGTTTCTCTCCCTGCCTCTGTCTCCTGAAAATGGGAAAACAAAATGAGTCCACCAGAAGCTGCAGAACTCTGCAGTCAGTAAGTGTGGGGTGGGGGAGAAGAAGAGATATCAATCTCAGTACCCGAAGACAGAATTTGCATCACTGAGGTCTCCAGTTCAATCCCAGCATGCCCACATGCCAGAGCTAAGCAGTGCTGTGGTTACTGTCTCTGTCCCCTTCTCTCTCTTTCATAAAGAAATACAACCAACAACCCTAAAACTCTATGATATAATCAGGGGTAGCTAAGTTACCAATTAACTACTGAACATACAAATGCTCTCTGCATTTTCTAGTATTTCAAAAAGAACTCAAGGACCATTTGCTCTTAACCTAGATCTAAGCTGAACATTTCAGCTATTCTCATTTGAGTGGGCAAGAGAAAAACTAACAGCAAAAGGAAAAGAAAAAGAAAAAAAAAAAAAAAGCTGAACTCAAACTACAATGCCCTGCAGTCAGAAACTGCAAACAGGAAATGGTCCACAGCTGGGGAAATCTTTGCTTTGCTTCCACAATTCTGAAGCAATAACTGTCCTCTAACTGTAGGGGAGACGCAGACTCTTGTGTAAGCTGCACAACTGCCCCAAAGTTCATGGAAATAAGAGGTCAGAGGCACAGAGTTCTGCCTGGACTAGCCTCTTTCTGTGTGTCTCTACTTGCAAAGAGCTTCTACGTGTCGTTTATGAAGCTCTAGTTAGGCGGGAGCAGAGGGGATCTTGTGGTTTAAATGCTTTTCCTCTGCCCCTCGACAATCCACCTCATTGGAGATTGGACCAGTTACTCCCTTCGGTTCCCATTTTGGGGCTTAGTTGCGACTGGATGTCGTTCTCTGTTAAGTCCTCAACAATGTCTTCAAGGGTGGTGTGCTTCTAGGAGCAGAGACCAGGCCTGTTTTCTTTGCAGTGGTTTTAAACAAACAGACCAAAAGAGATTAAATATAATTTTGGTAGAAAGGTGTTATTTTTTTTAAAGATTCACTTATTACAGACGAGAGTGTTTCAGATGAGAGAAGGAGAGAGAGAGAAGTCAGAGCACACTGTGGTACACGCAGTAGTAGGGATGGAACCAGCAACCTCAGGCAAGCCTGGTGCTCCTCACCTGCACAAGTCCCCCTGCCGCTCCTCTTAAGCAAGGTAACTAACTACTGCACTGCAAAGGAAGCCTCAACCACTAATTCCCTAAAGGGCAAACAAAAGCACAGATGTGAGGCACTCCAGGACCAACCCACACTAGACATAACACTTAACCCAAGAACAACAAACAAGCCATGTTGGGAGGAGAGCTTGATTAGGAAGGGGTTTTTAAGTAAAGGGAGAATTCAAATACTGCAAAGTCAACTAAAGAAATACTTCTAATTTCTTTTTTAAATGCTATGATCTACTAAAAATACACCACTAATCAAATGCTACAATAGGTATTTCACATAAAAGCCCGTGTACTTAAAATTTCACCGCTTGAGGAACAAAATAGACCGTTTTCACCACTAAGAGGCAGCATTCCCTAGACACAGTCATGCAGGACAACCAGCCTGACTTGTGAGAAAAAACAGCTAATCACTGAGGGGGGTGGGGGATAGTGCCCATGTCACTGACTTCAACTAGAAATTCACAAGAAAGTTGAAAAGGTGGACCTCAAGTGGGATTATGGAGGAGTGGTCTGGAGGACCGGAGGCAAGAGTTGATATGCGTTTACCCTACTTTTATTCTTATTCAGCAATAGTTATACTAGACACATCCTTCCCTCACTTGAATTTCTGATGTGCATTTCAAACTTTTCATTTTGGAAAAGAGGTAGGCTCACAAGTACTCGCCACGCCCATCATCCATCAGCAGCTTCTCCCAAGAGTAACTCTTTGCAATGTGCCGCGTTTCATTTATTTATTTATTTGCCTCCAGGGTTATTGCTGGGGCTCGGCGCCTGCATTATGAATCCACTGCTCCTGGAGGCTATTTTTCCCCCTTTTGTTGCCCTTGTTGTGGTGGTTATTATTGTTATTGTTGATGTCGTTCGTTACTGGACAGGACAGAGAGAAATGGAGAGAGGAGGGGAAGACAGAGAGGGGGAGAGAAAGACAGACACCTGCAGACCTGCTTCACCGCCTGGGAAGCGACTCCCCTGCAGGTGGGAAGCTGGGGGCTCCAACTGGGATCCTTACACCGGTCCTTGTGCTTTGCGCCACGTGCACTTAACCCGCTGCGCTACTGCCCGACTCCCCATGCCGAGTTTTAACAAAACCCAGACACCAACAGCCAGTGGCACAAGACTGTCAACTACGCTATCTATAAAGGGTCCTACAATCCCCCCAGGTTTCTACATGCACTTGACTTGGGAGTGTTTGGCAAATATTTTCTCAAGAGTGCAGCCAGCCTATCCTACAAGGTAAACGAGCGACAGTATTTGCTGCAGCTGCTGCCAATATCAAAACTTTCCAAAAAAGGTTAAAATTCTGCAAAATTTGTATGGGTAACCGTGATGCTGACAGTCCCTAAAAACTCATTCTTATGGTATCAGATTCATATTGCTACTAACTTTTAATCTTTTTTCAGCGCTGGCTTTTAGTGGTGCAGGGAACTGAACCTGGGACTTTGGAACCTCAGGCATGAGAGTCTCTTTGTATAACCATTATGCTGTCTATCCCAGCCCTGGGAAGCAAAATTCTTCCAATTTTAGGTTCCAAACAGGCAATTTCTGTTAACTTGAGGCCTGAGACCTGCTAGTTCTTCTACCTCAAACCTTAATATTATTCTTACTGTTTTTACCAGACCACTGTTAAGCTTTGGTTTATAGTAATGCTGGGATCTTTTGTGCCTCAGGCAGGTAAATCTATTTTTTTTAATAGCTATTATACTATCTCCCCAGCCTTTCTGTTAACTTTCTTTTCTTTTTATTTTAAACAGAGCACTGCTCAGCTCTGGTTTATAGTGGTAGGGGGAATTGAGCCTGGGACTTCGGAGCCTCGGGCATGAGTCTCTTTGCATAACCATTATGTTATCTACCCCACTTTTAAGAAATACTATTTTCTAGGTTTTGATGTAGTATCAAAAACAGTGGTAATTATCCAGAAAGGCACTTAATGTATTCTACTCTTTTTCTAATATTTATATTTCCATATGTGAAGCTGCTTTTTTTTTTTTTTCTGGTTTACTTCTACCAAAACATTGTATTACAAGATGAATGAGGAGATTTTAAAATCTATCGAGTTTTAAATGTGGGGCCAGGAAGTGGCGCACCTGGTCAAGTGTGTGCATCACAGCACAAGGCCCCGGGTTCAAGCCTCTGCTCCCCACCAAAGCAGGTCAGCAGGTGTCTCTCTGTCTTTATCTCTTTCCTCCTCCAACCCCTTGCCCTCTCAGTTTCTCTCTGTCCTATCAAATTAAATAAAGTTAAAAGCATTTTTTTAAAAAAAAGTTTTATAACACAGGCAACAAAAGGGAAAAAATAAAAAAAGGTTTAAATTCCAAGTCAGTAAAAGCAGAACTACTCTGTATTAAAAAAATAAACAAGACTTTGATGTCCTTACTCATTTTCCTTCATTTTATTTATTTATTTTTAAACTTAATTTTATTTATTTATTTATTCCCTTTTGTTGCCCATGTCGTTTTATTGTTGTTATTGATGTCGTTGTTGTTGGATAGGACAGAGAGAAATGGAGAGAGGAGGGGAAGACAGAGAGGGGGAGAGAAAGACAGACACCTGCAGACCTGCTTCACCGCCTGTGAAGCGACTCCCCTGCAGGTGGGGAGCTGGGGGCTCGAACCGGGATCCTTATGCCGGTCCTTGTGCTTTGTGCCACATGTGCTTAACCCACTGCGCTACAGCCCGACTGCCCCTTTATTTTATTTTTTAAAGATTGTATTGTGGATCCTAAGTTCCAAGACTTTATAGAAATTATGGTGAAGACTTGCAGTCTTTTTTTGCCTCCAGCGTTATCACTAGGGCTCGTGGTCCGCACTCTGAATCCGTTGCTCTGTGACCACTTTGTCCTTTTTTTCCCCCCATTTTTTTGCTGTTGTTAGATGAAACAGAGAGAAACTGAGAGGACAGAGAGACAAAGAAGGAAAGAAAGACACCTGTAGACCTGCTTCACTCGTGAAGCAGACCCCGAGTGAAGCGGACCCCCTGCAGGTGGGAAGTGGGGGCTTGAACTTCGGTCCTGGTGTGTGGTAACGCGTGAGCTTAACCGGTGTGCCACCGCTCGGCCCCCATCACTGGCATACTTTCCAGTATACACTGCCTCGCCCATGAGGAAAATCAAAGGGAGCAGACAGACCGGGATGCCTCCTGGCGCAGGTCTGGACGCATAGTCAGCACCCACACAGCCCTCAAGTGTGACTCGGGACCTCGTCCCTGGCTGGGGGCATATCCCTCAACGCAGAGAACTTAATAATCTTAAGCCCCAATTCTCCACTTCTCAGCCATCTCATTACTGGGAGATTGGGTGCACTTACCTGTAAAATGGAATGTGAAGCTGCCACAGTGATCCAAAGAAAATATGTAAATAAGGGGCCAGGTGGTAGCACAGCGGGTTAAGCGCACATGGCACGAAGCGCAAGGATCCACGCGAGAATCCCGGTTCGAGCCCCCGGCTCCCTACCTCCTGCAGGAGGCTCACTTCACAGGTGGTGAAGCAGGTCTGCAAGTGTCTGTCTTTCTCTCCCCCTCTCTGTCTTCCCTTCCTCTCTTCATTTCTCTCTGTCCTATCCAATGATAGCAACAACAATAACAACAACAACAATAAACTATAAGGGCAACAAAAGGGAAAAATGGCCGCTAGGAGCAGTGGATTCCTAGTGCAGGCGCTAAGCCCCAGCAATAACCCTGGAGGCAAAAAAAAAAAAAAAAAGTAAATAATAAATAAAAAGCAATTCCCATGACCTCATGAAGTCTTAGTACTACCAGGGAAACAAATATAGTCTGTTTTAAAAGGTAAGAGAATCAAGCACAATCGACTGTATGAACTGGGAGCTCAGATTCCAGGTCTGAAGCTTCCCACAAGCTACACTTTACCTCAGCTCCTGTCCTGTATGACAAAGTGAAACAAGGAACAGAAGACGTGCAGCTGTACTAGGAGCGGAAGGTAGTAAGAAAAGTCAGTGACTTCAAACTTACTTGGGGCTTGAATGCTGTACCGGCTCACAGCAGGAAGCTCTAAGTGTAAGTCTCTATTTATTTATTGGGTAGAGACAGAAATGGAGAGAGAGAGGGAGAGATAAAGACCTTCTTTTATCTTATCTGTTAAGTTGCAGCTGCATCCATCATTGCTCAGTGTTTCCAGACTTCACGAGCTCTGGAGGAGGGCTTTTTAGAGTCTCCTGAGATGTGCTGTCTTCCTTGGGGGAGTCCCAAGGAGCCACCGAGTTCTGGGTGCTTTCCCAAAGTCCTCAGCCAATAATTGTAGGTGCTAAAAGTCAACCCAGAACCTGTCCCCTCCCAGCCCTTTGAGATCAGACTTCTTCTGCCTCCTCTACTGCTAAGCATGACTCCATATCTGTGTCTTGTTTGAGACTTTCTTCCTTGGCAAATGGTTAAAACAAAACAAAACAAAACAAAACAAAACAAAACAGCAGCCGGTCACTGTCAGCTTCTATGGGTCCCTGGGACTGCATGCATCCAAACAGAAGAGAGTGGTTCTTTTGTAATTAACCACAATATGAGCCGATTCCAGCTGTTCCTGTATCAGGGAAACCATCAGCACCTTCAAAGGGATTTTCAAATGTTTAAAAATATTTAATTAAATAATTAAAGGAATAGGAATAGGGGGTGTCCGGCCATTTCTTTCAGAACTTCCTTCTGTGTCTGTTCCTCAGTGGGGAGAAACAAGGTCTGCAGCTTGGGGTGTGTTAGGGAGAAAACTGGAGCGACGTATTTCCTTGCTTGGGAAGCAACAAGAGCCGTATGTCACCAGAAGGTGACAGGCAGTACAGAAGGTGGTAAAGACCATGCATTCAGGAACAGGGGAGATGAGAGAATGGTTAAACCAGCTATGCTCATGCCTGACGCCCTGAGGCCCCAGGTTCAATCCTCTACACTACCACACTGAGCAGTGCTCTGGTTTTCTTTTTAAAGGGGTCAGGTGGTGGCACACCCAGTTAAGCACACATAGTACTAAATGCAAAGACCCATGCAAGGACCTGGGTTCAAGCCCCCCCAGCTCCGCACCTGCAGTGGAAGTGGTGAAACGGGTCTGCAGATGTCTCTCTTTCTCTCTTTCTTTTTTGCCTCCAGGGTTACTGCTGGGGATTGGTGCCTGCACTAGGGATCCATTGCTCCTGGAGGCCGTTTTTTCCCCATTTTGTTGCCTTTGCTGTTGTTATTGTTATTATTGCCACTGATGGTGCTGTTGTATAGGACAGTTAAATTGAGAGGAGGGGAGCAGAAGGGGGAGAGAAAGACAGACACCTGCAGACCTGTTTCACCACTTGTGAAGCGACCCCCTTGCAAGTGGGGAACCAGGTGGCTCAAACCAGGATCCTTATGCTGGTCCTTGTGCTTTGTGCCACGTGTGCTTAACCTGCGGTGCTACCGCCCGATCTCCCCCTCCCTTTCTATCCCCCTCTCCCTTCTTGATTTCACTCTGTCCTATCCAAGAAAATGGAAAAAAAAATGGCTACCAGGAACAATGGTATTTTAGTGCCAGCATTGAGCTTCAGAAATAACTTTGGAGGCAAAAAAAGAAGAATGCATTCAGAAACAGAATACTGGACCCACATGTCATCTTACTAAAAGCGCACTGCCTTGCTCAGCAGGGGGGAGGGACTTGTGGCATAGGGAAGTGTAGAGAGGAATGCCAGGAAATGCGGAAGTAAAGACTCTTGACTCAAGTCCGATACATTTGGTCTCCTGGCAACTAAAGGCTAGTAAGATATTCCTGTGAAAACGCAGACCTCAGAGAGAGCAACACTTCCTTCTATTCTGAGCAAGTCCTTCACAGTGATCACCACAGTGAGTTTCACTTCCTCCTCCTCACCCTGCCACCCTTTGAGCAGTGCCACTAACAGAGGGGCATCTGGGAGCCAGAGGGAGACGTGAGAGAACCTCTTCTCACTAACAGACTCAAGCAATTTGGGATTTAAACAAATACCAGGAATTGGTCAAATGAGCCCCCGCATAAAGGACATCGAAGTGCTAAGGTCCAAAATTATACTCTCAAGTTTAAAATAAGAATTTTTTTCATCATTTTCTTTAAGGTTACATGTCACAACTAAGAAAAAAAAAACACACACAACACCTCAATGGTGTAAACACTCACTCACTTGAATTAGAATTAAGTTATCACAAAGACAGACATATATACACGCATCTATTTATCTAGTATGAAAGAGAAAAAAAACTGTTTTTGATCAACCAAATATTCAGGCTGAGGTAGTTTTCACTTTTTCCGAGAAATTATTTATCTGTAAGCTAGCCAAAATTTATCAAGTAGATTTGTGAGAGAAGAAATACAACAGATGGACCTGAGGTCACGAAGTCCTGAATTTAAACTCTGGAAGGAGAAAGGAAGGAAAGAAGGAAAGAAGGAAAGGAGAAAGAGAAAAAGAAGTAGAGAAAGAAAGGGAACAAAACAAAAACCCAGGAAACAAAACGCCACTTATCCTTTCCAGGGAAAAATAGAGGAAAATACAGTATTTTTTTTTTCTTTTGAACTTTTAAGGTTCTTTGCACTCCTATGGCACGAAGGGAGAAAAGGAACTTTATTTAAGTCAACTCATATGTGAATGTGCATAGCAGAGCTAGCTAGTTACTGGGTGAACACCATGGAGGGGGGTGTTTGCAGAAAACAGGGCCTCTGAGATCCTCAGCCTCCTGGAGTGTGCCCGCATCCCAAGCTGGCATCTCTAGGCCCCAGTTTATGAGGGGGGAGAGTGTGATGCTGAGGCTAGAACTCATCCTTGAGAGTCCCACAATTTATCTGCTAAGCCACTTCCTGGGTCATAGTCCCAAGACTTCGAGAAATTCTTCGTGTCATTAACTTCTGAAACCAACTTTCCTAAATCTCAAAAACAAACAAAAAAACCCCAAAACATTATTTTCTCTTGATAGGTTAAAATAATGTGGAAGTTTCTTTAAATATGATTTCATATCTAGAACTAAAAACCTTATTTAAAAAATTAAATCTCTGGACTGAAGGCTCGGAAGATTATCAAGTTGTTCCCCTTATGGTCTTGCTATTATGATTTGCTCAGGCTGTATTTTTTTTTTTTTTTAATCATGGATTTTTGAAATTGTAAAAATGACTTACCAGATTTTTCAGCAGTGTGGATAATTCCTTTGTAAGAGTAGAAAACTTGACAAAAGCAGTGCCAAGATCTGGGTTGTCACGACTTAAAAAGTTACTCCCAAACTTATCGAGAACTTGTGCATAGTTTTCTTCATTTTGTACGTGATCTAAAGGAGGAAGAGGAATCTGAGTTATTACTCACCACAATGATAAATTATTTTGAACACTGATCACTAGAAACTTTCAAAAGGAAAGAAACTGTATCCGCTACTCATTAAATGCATGCAGAAGGTGCTTACTTAGCAGGGCACCGAGTGCTTCTAGCCATTCCCTTCTTCTATCATAGCCCTAGGCTCACATATTCCGTCCACTCCACTCCCTAGAGGTTCATAGGTTAAATTGTCACCACATTATCATATAATTAAGAAACCATACCTATCAGAAAACAGAGAGGATATTTTCTATAAAATACCAGTCTTGGAATGCAAGAGAACAAGCCAAGCATTCTAAATTCTTGCTTTGCCAATCACTGTAATTTTCTTTAACTTTTGTCTAAGTCCCAGGTCTGAGAAATAACATCTGCAAAATGCTTTAAAAAAAATCTTTATTTACTGGACAGAGACAGAAATTGAGAGGAGGGGGTGAGATAGAGAGGGAGAGAGACAGAGAGACCCCTGCAGCCCTACTTCATCACTCATGAAGCTTTCCCCCTGCAGGTGGGGACCAGGGGCTTGAACCTGGGTCCTTGTACACTGTCATGTGTGTGCTTGACCAGGTGCGCCACTGCCTGGCCCCAATCTTACCAGTTTTAAACTTTCCTACCAACTCTCCTAGTTGGCATACAAGAAGCATTAATAAAAGCCATGTGACTGAATTTCCTTCCTTTTGAGTTTTAATAAAAACGGATCATAAAATGATAGCGACTAATATCTAAGGTTGTGGTGCTGAAGACTTGATTGACATAGAGAAACAAGTTTCTCAACTGAGCAAATATTCATAAACAAAAAAAGTTCCCCTCTCCTTGAAACACTTTCTCCTCTGGACTTCTAGGACATCGGACTCTTGGCTGTTCCTCTCTGCTGTCTCTACAATGAAGGCAATGAGAACCTAGGGAGAAGCAGACTGCTGGCCTCTGCGCTACTCTGACCAGTATCGACGGTGCCTCTCTTGGAATGTCACCTATGACTTCAGATAACTTCTATCAACTTCGTAACAACCCTGAAATTATGTCCTTAGCCCAAAACTAACCCTTCAAATATAGACCTGAATATTAACTGCCTGTTCAACATCTGCATTTGGATGCCAGTCATAAAATGCTCAAAACAAACCCTCGACTCTCAGTCTCCAACTCTCTGTCTCTCCAGTCTCAGTCAGTAATGGCAAATATGTTCCTGTAATTTTCCGGGCCCAAATCCATCAAGTTGTGTCTATTGCTTCGTTTTCTCACACACTTGTCTGCTCTACCTTACACTTCAAGTCTGACTTCTCATCATTTCCCCCAGCCGTCAGCCCTATCCAATGCCATCTCTGTCCTGATAGCTACAATTTTATTTACTGGTTTTTTGCTGCAGCTCTGACTACCCTCTCCAGCTCTGACTACCCTCTCCAGCTCTGACTACCCTCTCCAGCTCTGACTACCCTCTCCAGCTTGACTACCCTCTCCAGCTCTGACTACCCTCTCCAGCTTGACTACCCTCTCCAGCTTGACTACCCTCTCCAGCTCTGACTGACTACCCTCTCCAGCTCTGACTACCCTCTCCAGCTTGACTACCCTCTCCAGCTCTGACTGACTACCCTCTCCAGCTCTGACTACCCTCTCCAGCTCTGACTGACTACCCTCTCCAGCTCTGACTACCCTCTCCAGCTCTGACTACCCTCTCCAGCTTGACTACCCTCTCCAGCTCTGACTACCCTCTCCAGCTTGACTTCCCTCTTCAGCTCTGACTACCCTCTCCAGCTCTGACTACCCTCTCCAGCTCTGACTACCCTCTCCAGCTTGACTACCCTCTCCAGCTCTGACTACCCTCTCCAGCTTGACTTCCCTCTTCAGCTCTGACTACCCTCTCCAGCTCTGACTACCCTCTCCAGCTCTGACTACCCTCTCCAGCTCTGACTACCCTCTCCAGCTTGACTACCCTCTCCAGCTTGACTACCCTCTTCAGCTCTGACTACCCTCTCCAGCTCTGACTACCCTCTTCAGCTCTGACTACCCTCTCCAGCTCTGACTACCCTCTCCAGCTTGACTACCACTACCCTCTCCAGCTGACTACCCTCTCCAGCTCTGACTACCCTCTCCAGCTTGACTACCCTCTTCAGCTCTGACTACCCTCTCCAGCTCTGACTACCCTCTCCAGCTCTGACTACCCTCTCCAGCTCTGACTACCCTCTCCAGCTTGACTACCCTCTTCAGCTCTGACTACCCTCTCCAGCTCTGACTACCCTCTCCAGCTCTGACTACCCTCTCCAGCTCTGACTACCCTCTCCAGCTCTGACTACCCTCTCCAGCTTGACTACCCTCTCCAGCTCTGACTGACTACCCTCTCCAGCTCTGACTACCCTCTCCAGCTTGACTACCCTCTCCAGCTCTGACTGACTACCCTCTCCAGCTCTGACTACCCTCTCCAGCTTGACTACCCTCTCCAGCTCTGACTGACTACCCTCTCCAGCTCTGACTACCCTCTCCAGCTCTGACTACCCTCTCCAGCTCTGACTGACTACCCTCTCCAGCTCTGACTACCCTCTCCAGCTCTGACTGACTACCCTCTCCAGCTCTGACTGACTACCCTCTCCAGCTTGACTACCCTCTCCAGCTTGACTACCCTCTCCAGCTCTGACTACCCTCTCCAGCTCTGACTACCCTCTTCAGCTCTGACTACCCTCTTCAGCTCTGACTACCCTCTCCAGCTCTGACTACCCTCTCCAGCTTGACTACCCTCTTCAGCTCTGACTACCCTCTCCAGCTCTGACTACCCTCTCCAGCTTGACTACCCTCTTCAGCTCTGACTACCCTCTTCAGCTCTGACTACCCTCTCCAGCTCTGACTACCCTCTACAGCTCTGACTACCCTCTCCAGCTCTGACTACCCTCTTCAGCCTACTGTCAGGGCACCATTCAGAGTGACCCTGTTAAAACGTGCATCAGACTGTGCGGCTCCAATGGCAGAGATCACTGGTAACCACAGGCTCCGGATCCTTGCAAGCTTCTTCCACGCCCTTGAAATGACAAGGCACAGAATCCAATTTGCACTAAGCCAGGAAATCTATGTGGAGGTGATGTGTTCCAATCTCACGTGGAAGCCTTTCAAATGTCTGTGCTTAAGTCCCCACTTCTCCCTTCCCCTGTCGTGCAGTACAGGAACGCAAGAGTTTGTAAAGTGGTGTACAACAGATTCACTATATATATAAACAAATATCTATCATATTTGTTTATATATATAAAATCATATTCACAGGTTTGATTCAAACCGCGCCTCTCTCTTTATAAAGTCTACCCTTAGTTGACAATGACCTCTTCTGGTCCATAATTCTTGGTCCCTCAAGGCCAATCTGTTTCTCTTCTCTTTCTTTCTTTTTTTTTTTTGCCTTCAGCGTTATCACTGGGGCTCGGTGCCAGCAATATGAATCCACAGCTCCTGGTGGTCATTCTTTCCATTTGATTGGTTATAACAGAGAGAAACTGAGAGAGAAGGGGGGAGAGAGAGAAAGAGAGAGAGATACCTGCAGACATGCTTCACCCCTTGTATCAGACCCACTGCTGGTGGGGAACGGGGGCTCAAACCTGGGTCCTTGAGCTTACTACTATGTGCGCTTACCTGGGTGCACTACCGCCCAGCCCTGAAAGCCAATCTAGATTCTACTTCTTTCCACCATAGTCGTATAACTACAAATTATTCTTGGTCACCAGACCGTCAAGAGACAAGAATAGTTTCTGCCTAAATCTTTGTTTTAATTCCCCCCCCCCCCAACAAACAGACACCACTGTATATTTCTCAGTGAGCTGAACTTAGGAAGCTCTGTAAATTCTCTTAATGACTTGTATTCGTTGGTTTCCTTTTCAGGGAAAAGCATCCCCTGTATTTTATTTTTTAATTGCCACCAGGTTTACTGATGGGGCTCAGTGCCTGCAGGATGAATCCACTGCTCTCAACAGCTGTTTTTCCCCCCCTTCTTTTATTTTAAACTGGAGGTGGTGTTTTGTACCAAAGTAAAAGACTGGGGGGGCGGCTAGTTCAGGTCCTGGAACATGATGGCAGAGGAGGACCTAGTGGGGGTTGCATTATTATGTGGAAAACTGGGAAGTGTTATGCATGTAGAAATTATTGTATTTTGTTGTCGACTATAAAACATTAATCCCTAATAAAGAAATTTTAAAAAGGAGCACAGAGTGGCTAGATGGACTTATAAATAGTTCCTTATAATCAATATAAAGGCAAAGGGATGGGAAAATTAAAAGGCAGAAAAAGGTAATAAGACAGGATGACAATAACAAGAACAAATTCTTTCTCTCCTTTCCTTTCCTTCCCTTCCCTTCCCTTTCCCTTCCCTTCCCTTCCCTTCCCTTCCCTTCCCTTCCCTTCCCTTCCCTTCCCTTCCCTTCCCTTCCTTTCTTTTTTTGCCTCCAAGGTTATCACTTGGGTTCAGTGCCTGCACTATGAACCCACTGCTCCTCTGAACATTTTTAAAAATTTTTTTAATTTTTGAAGGGGGGGGGGAAGAGAGAGAGACCTGCAGCCCTGATTTACTATTTGTGAAACTTCGCCTATGCAGGCAGGGACTGGGG
The DNA here is from genome assembly GCF_950295315.1 of Erinaceus europaeus. Lineage (NCBI taxonomy): Eukaryota > Metazoa > Chordata > Mammalia > Eulipotyphla > Erinaceidae > Erinaceus > Erinaceus europaeus. The sequence continues at coordinate 205,298,289 of NC_080162.1, read as the reverse complement.
GCACCAGGGCCTGGCCCCATGAAGTATTTCCCTGTTAGACCTCACGGCTGTTCAGTAATTCAGGTCCAACTTGAAAACAGTTCATTCTCAGGCACGACCTCCACAACTGCAAGGGAGGGAGGGGCGCTCACAGAAACAGAACTTGCATTTCAACTAGGGGATGTGCCAGGGAGGAAGCCTACATCCTTCCCTTACTGAGGGAAACAATGTCACTTCAGAGCAGTGAATCAAACTCGGACCTGCCAAGCTTCGCATCACCAAAATTTCATGATGCCTACAGTGCACATCAGCGTTTCAGGCTGAGATACTGAGAACCAAGGTAAAATGCTGCCCAAGTTCACTCAGTGAACTGGCTCAGGCAGACATCAAAGGAAGGTTGCATCCACTCCAGACAGGCTGCACCCACCCTTCCCATCCTGGAGCTACTCCAGCTACCATCTCACCACAAAACACCCTCTGCCCCCTCCTTGCACCAGGCCTGTCCAGCGGTTGGAGGCCAACACAAAAGTAGACTTTGGCTGCCTATTCATTTCCACTGTTTCACCGGAACTGTTTCAGTGGTTAAACATAAGGATGTGTTTGTTTGCTTGAAAACAACAAAACATTTCAAGCAAAACGCATCAAAATCTTTAGATAAAAAACAGCATATTGGTACACCCTCCTCAGAACCAAGAAAGGGAATATAACAGGATTCCCTCTCACTCTCTCTCTCTCTCTCTCTCTTTTTGCTGGCCCTCCTCAGCCTTTCCCAGCTCCTGTCTTGTCCCTCTCCTCTCTGTGTCCCCAGACACAGCCGTGCTCTTAAATTAGGATGCCATCCAGCGGTTGGACAGACTTAAGAGAAGCTCTCAGAAGGGATGGACTCACCACAAAGTCAGGTAAACCTGGCTAAGGAAGGGTGAGCTAGCATCTGCGGAGAACTGTTTCTCACCCGACTGCTGTTAAGGAAATCATATTTGCAGGGGCAGAGCCAGACTTAATAAGCAGATGAAAAAGAAAATGTGATGCAAGAAAGGCAGAGGGGGCACTGGATAAATAAGCAGAGGCTGGGGGACGGGTCCTGTGCGCCACCGTCTCTGCAACTGCGTCTCTGTGCCTCCCCGTCTTCGTGTCACCTGCATGTGGGGTCCCTCAGGGTAGGCACGTTTCAACATGAAACAGTCTGTGAGTCTGACGGCAATGACAATGAGTGAACATGTCGGGGGCTCAGCGTGAGGTACTCGGTGAACAGCACCTGGCATGTGGGGCGAGCCCCGAAGTGTCTCCATGCATGTCTCCGACTAGCTACCGTACAGAGCAACGTACTTAAGGAGAAACAGCCCTGAGGGCCAGGTGGTGCAGCATCAGTCAAGCGAACGCTGTGTCCGGCCCTGAGCCCCCACGCCCCACCTGCAGTGGGGATGCTTCACCAGTGGTGAGGCGGGTCTGCAGGTCTCCTCCTCGAGCCCCCCCGCCCCCCTTCTCCTCTTCTCTCCGCCCTGCCCTGTCCAGTAGAAAGGGAAAAGTAGACCGTCCGGCGGTAACACAATGATGGCATCAACAACAACAATAATAACCCCAACAAGGCTACAACAACAAGGGCAACAAAAGGGGAAAAAATGGCCTCCAGGAGCGGTGGATTCCGGCGCCGAGCCCCAGCAATAACCCTGGAGGCAAAAAGGAAGGGAGGCAGGGAGGGAGGGAGGGAGGAAAGGAAGGGAGGGGGGGGAGGAGGAAGGAAGAATGGAAGGAAGGAAGGAAGGATGGAAGGATGGAAGGAAGGAAGGAAAGAAAGAAAAAGCATTGAAAATGATGCTTCACATTTTTGTCATCATCATTTCCATACTGCACAAATGAGACTAAGGTTTTCCTAGGCAGGTTTGTTAACAGGCAGAAAATGAGGCTGAAATGACCACAGGACGTGAGCTCAGATCTACGGGGATGCAGAGGCCACACAGGCTCCAAACATGAATATGGGCCCCAGATCAGATCACATCAAATCGATGGGGCTTACAGTCAACAATATTTATACACCTTTCCCATATTTGGGTGCTACTCTCTTCCCTGATCCAGCTTTCTGGTCCTTCTGCCAGCCATGACATCATCTCCCCAGACAGTAACTACAATCCACCTGCATGTCAGATTTCAGGCTCAGGGAAAAAAAAAGAAAAGAAAAAAGAAATAGTATAGCCATAGGCCCTTTGGAATATAACTAAAATATGACTACTAGCTATCTACAAAATGGAGACCACCCCACACCCAACTCTTAATCTGCACTACTCCAGCCTTTAGGTTCATGATTGGTAACAACATGTTTGGCTTTATATGTTAACTCTTTTTCCAGCCACCGGGTTCCAGATGCCAGCATGATGCCAACCAGACTTCCCTGGGCAGACGACCCCACCAATGTGTCCTGGAGCTCTGCTTCTCCAGAGCCCTTCCCCACTAGGGAAAGAGAGAGACAGACTGGGAGTATGGATCCACCTGTCAATGCCCATGTTCATCGGAGAAGCAGTTACAGAAGCCAGACCTCCCACCTTCTGCACCCCATAATGACCCTGGGTCCATGCTCCCAGAGGGCTAAAGAATAGGAAAGCTATCAGGGCAGGGGATGGATCCGACTCCCTGTTCTTATTTTTCAACTTTTATGAGTGGGATCATTCCATATTCAGCCTTCTCTCTCTCTTTTTTTAATTTATTTATAAATAGGAAACACTGACAAAACCATACGATAAGAGGGGTAAAACTCCACACAATTCCCACCACTAGAACTCTGTATCTCATCCCCTCCCCTGACAGCTTTCCTATTCTTTATCCCTCTGGGAGCATGGACCCAGGGTCATTGTGGGATGCAGAAGGTGGAAGGTCTGGCTTCTGTAATTGCTTCCTCACTGAACATGGGTGTTGACAGGTCGATCCATACTCCCAGCCTGTCTCTCTCTTTCCCTAGTGGGGAATCAGAGCTCCAGAACACATTGGTGGGGTCGTCTGTCCAGGGAAGTCTGGCTGGCATCATGGTAGCATCTGGAACCTGGTGGCTGAAAAGAGAGTTAACATATAAAGCCAAACAAGTTGTTGACTAATCATGAACCTAAAGGCTTGAGTAGTGCAGATGAAGAGTGTGTGTGTGTGTGTGGGGGGGGGGTCCTGCATTTTGTAGATAGCTAGTAGGCATATTTTAGTTATATTCCAAAAGGCCTGTGGCTATACTATTTCTTTTCTTTTCATTTTTTTTCTCCCTGAGCCTGAAATCTGATATGCAGGTAGATCCTAGTTACTGTCTGGGGAGATGATGTCATGGCTGGGAAAAGGACCAGAAAGCGGATCTGGGAAGAGAGTAGCTCCAATATGGGATGTTCCTACTTATGACCACAGAATGTGAATGTGAGCTCAGATTTACAGGGATGCAGAGGTCACATAGGCTCCTAAACTGAATATGGGCCCCAGATCACATCAAATTGATGGGGTTTACAGTCAACAATATTTATACATCCTTCTCCTTTTGGCTGATCTCACTTGACAGGATTCCTTCAAGCTCTATCCAAGATGAGGTGAAGGTGAAGTCACCATTTTGAATATAAAGCTGAGTGGTGTTCCACTATACATACTACCACTTACTCAACCCTCACCTGTTGTTGGACACCTGGGTTGCTTCCAGGCTGTGGTTATAATAGTTACTATTAACCATTCTCCAGATGCCAAAACTGGATGAGAGACTGAGCGGGCTGTCCAGGTGAGTGATGCTCCTAAGAGAGTAGTGGCAGACACTGACTAGAGACCGTGCTCGTCACTCAACCGCGTGGGTGAGTCTCAGTGCCACTGCCGAGTTTCCCAATGTGAGTCAAATGTCAAGTGACCAAGAGACCCAAACGCTCAAGCCTTAGCTCCAGTCTCTAAAACGTGACTCTGGGCAGGTGACTGGGCTATCAGGGACTTAGTTTCATTTGTGAAGGCAAGTCTGACCAGTCACGTGCACGTCACTCCTCGCCTTCTCCTGGAGGTGGGGATGGTGAAGAGGTGACGGCTTTGCGATTAACGTGAAAGATCTTTTGGGAGAGCAGCAGCAGCAGCCGCCGCCGCCGCCACAGAGAGCACTGTAAAACCACCGCACGCCATCTCTGCTTCACGAGTGCCTTGAGACCCCTCTTAAAAAAAAAAATTAAAGAATATGTTTACTTATTATTGAATAGAGAAAGGCAGAAATTGAGAGGGGAGGAGGCGACAGAGAGGGAGAGAGACAGAGCTACCTGCATCCCTGCTTTCACCACTTGTGAAGTTTTCCCCCTGCAGGTGGGGACCACGGGCTTGAATGGGGGTCCTTGTGCGCTGTGACGTGAGTGCCACTGCCTGGCCCCTCATATTTCTCTATCACGACTTAGACACAAGTTGTTTATTCTTTATAAGAAAGAATTCTGATTAGTAAATACAAACGTCTCATGAGCAACTCTTAAGAAATCCACTCCCATAACCTAGACATACACCAGTTTCTGTGAGAGAGAGCGTATGCGCACACGTATCCATAAACTACTGCAAAATATATACCTGAAAGCAGGATTACACTAGAGTTTGCAGTGAGTACCTCCCCAACACTTCCTCTCCACTATTCCAATCTTGGGATCCATGTTTGCTCAACAAATTGTTTGGCTTTGTATGTTAACTCTCTTTTCAATCACCAGGTTCCAGATGCCACCAGGATGCTGGCTAGGCTTCCCTGGATTGAAGACCCCACCAATGTGTCCTGGAGCTCAGCTTCCCCAGAGACACACCTTACTAGGGAAAGAGAGAGGCAGACTGGGAGTATGGACCGACCAGTCAACGCCCATGTTCAGCGGGGAAGCAATTACAGAAGCCAGACCCTCTACCTTCTGCAACCCTCAACGACCCTGGGTCCATGCTCCCAGAGGGCTAGAGAATGGGAAGGCTAGCATGGGAGAGGGTGGGTTATGGGGATTGGGTGGTGGGAATTGTGTGGAGTTGTACCCCTCCTACCTTATGCTTTTGTTCACTAATCCTTTCTTAAATTAAAAATTTAAATAAAAAAAATAAAATAAAAAATAAAAAATAAAAAATAAAAAAAAAAAAAAAGAAATCCACCCTCAAAAAAAAAATCTCCGAGCCCAGAGCCCATATAGCTCAGCTGGACAATGTTCTGCTTTGCCAGTCAGCCCCCACTGCTACGAAAGGCTTTCAGCACTGGGGCTTCTCTCTTCTTGAAAAAGGCAGTCGTGCGTGTGCACGTGTGTGTGTGTGTGTGTGTGTGTGTGTGTGTGTGTGTGTGTGTTTCACTCCTGATTGTCCAAGGCCATCTGGATTTGTTCTTGTCCAGTTCTAGCCAAGCCTCCGTGAGATTCTGCCACAGCTGCTGGGGTGTTATCTGCAAAGTCAGCACACCGATTTGCATCTGCACAGCAGTGGCGATGCCGTGAACTAAACACAGGCCCGGGATGAGACGTCTGCAGTGTCCCACAGGGCTGTCACTCTGGCATTGGCTACATGGGCGTTTGGACAGCCCCACGGCAGCAGACGCAGAAGCGTTCTCTCTCTCTTCAGACTCTCTTCACCGCTCAGGCTTCCTAACTGCATATACATCACAGTGTGGTTTGCTGAAGGCGCCTCAGGCAATTTTAATACTTGGAAATGACGCCCTTACAAGAAGCTACAAAGGGAACAACGGACACCTCTCTTACTGCAACCTCCCTCAGTACCTGTCATACAACATAGCAAAGCCTTCTTAAGAAATAAATGGAGCCCCCGGCTGGCTCCCCACCTGCAGGGGAGTCGCTTCACAGGCAGTGAAGCAGGTCTGCAGGTGTCTGTCTTTTTCTCTCCCTCTCTGTCTCCCCTCCTCTCTCCATTTCTCTCTGTCCTAACAATGATGATATCAATAACAACAATAACTACAACAACAATAAAAACAAGGGCAACAAAAGGGAAAATAAATAAATATAAAAATATATTAAAAAAATAAATAGAGAGGCCAGGCGGTGGTGGACATCATATGAAGTGCAAGGATCCTGGCTGGAGCCCCTGGCTCCCACCTGCAGAGGGGTCGCTTCACAAGTGGTAAAGCAGGTCTGCAGGTGTCTGTCTTTCTCTCTCTATCTCCTCTCCTACTCAATTTCTCTTTGTCCTATCCAAAAAAAAAAAAAAAAAAAAAGCCACAGGAACAGTGGCCCAGCTTAAGCTCACTAACCCTGGAGGCAAAATTTAAAAGAAAGAAGGAACATGGGTGCAGCTGGTTGAGGTCACACACTACAGGGCGCAAGGAGACAGGTTCACGCCTGCAGCCCCCATCTGCAGGGGAAAAGCTTTGTAAGTGGTGAAGCAGGGCTGCAGGTCTCTCTCCCTCTCCCTCTCCCTCTCCCTCTCCCTCTCCCTCTCCCTCTCCCTCTCTCTCTCCCTCTCTCTCTCTTCCTACCTTCTCCGTTTCTGGCTGTCTCTATCTAGTAAGTACCGATAATTTTAAAAAGTTAGAAAACGAAATAAATGAGTAAATGTAGTTTTAAAAAATATGGCCAGCACCATAAGCTCACATCAAGCACCCCCAGTGGGATACACAGAAGTCATCAAGCTCGCAAACTTGGGCAGAGCTCTTAGTCCATCTGAGCTTTAGCTTCCTGGATTATAAAACAGAGAAAGGGAGTTAAGCGCACGTGGCGCAAAGCACAAGGACGGGCCTAAAGATCCCGGTTCGAGCCCCCGGCTCCCCACCTGCAGGGGAGTCGCTTCCCAGGCGGTGAAGCAGGTCTGCAGGTGTCTGTCTTTCTCTCCCCCCCCTCTGTCTTCCCCTCCTCTCTCCATTTCTCTCTGTCCTATCCAACAATGATGACATCAATAACAACAACAATGATAACGACAATAACTATAAAAAGGGCAACAAAAGGGAAAATAAATAAATAAAAGAAAAAAGAATAAAAAAATAAGAATAAAAATAATTAGAGAGGATCTGGTAGTTGTGCTCCTGGTTAAGTGTTACCTGCAGGGGGAGTGTATCATGAGTGGTGAGGCAGGTCTGTAGGAATCTGTCTTTCTCTAGTTCTCTACCGCTCAAGCTCTCTATATCCCCTGTCAAATAAAAATAGAAATAAAAAAAAAAAAGGAACAAATGACCACTGGGCGCAGTGAATTCATAATGTAGGCACCAACCCCCAGCAATAGCCTTGGAGGGGGAAGAAAAAAGCCCACCCAGGCCGCTCAGGTTAATCCCGAGGAAGGGCATTACTTACTGGACACTCAGACTACCCAGAGGGAATGAGAACTGCGTTTTAGGCGGCAAAGGAGTTTCCCTCTGATTTCACACGCAGGAACGAGTCCCTATGCAGGGCAAGGGTGCCCATTTGCTTCGTAGGTAATAAAAGTGAAGTTCCTAGGAAGCAGCTGTCTCGCCAGAACAGCAGGCAGGCTCACCTCGGCTCTGCCAGGGGGCCACTGAGACTATCTCTCTCTCTTTTTTCTTTTCTTTTTTCTTTTTAAAGGATTTTCTTTATTTATTCATGAGTAAGACAGGAGAGAGAGAAAGAACCAGATATCACTCTGGTACATGTGCTGCCGGGGACTGAACTCAGGACGTCATGCTTGACAGTCCAGTGCCTTAGCCACTGCGCCACCTCCCGGACCACTCTTTTTTTCGTTTTTTGAATTTCTTTTTTATTTTAATCTTATTTATTTATTATTGGATAGGAATTGAGAGGGGAGGAAGAGACAGAGAGAGAGACAGAGAGATGCCTGCAGCCCTGCTTCACCACTTGGGAAGCTTTCCCCTGCAGGTGGGACTAGGGACTTGAACCCGGGTCCTTGTTCACTGTAACCTGTGTGCTTACCTAGGTGTGCCATTGCCTGGCCCCTGCAAAGACTACTTCTCTCGCTCACTGAGAGGTAACATCGAGCATACACAAATACAACAGCAGTACAGAACTCTCTGAAAAGGGATGTTCCTGAAAGTGGTCAAGTAAGAGAAGGCAGGCCGCAGAATTACAAACAAGCCAGGTGCCGTCGAAGTGTGTGCCTCTGCGATCCAAAAATCACAGAAACCCGCAGAGCTAGCTGGGTGGCCCCGGGCTCACCCCTGTTGCGTGCACACACATGCACTCAGACATACGCACACAACCGACCGGAATACTGTGAGGGACAAATTCTTATGAAGGCACACTTAGTATTTTCTTCAGTGAGCCCATCTGAGGTTTCTGGAGCAAACTAGTTAAAACTCATTAAACTTTCCCAGTGAGAAAAAAAACAACAACAGACATTGTAAAGACATTGTCTTAAGAGGCCAAATGCGATTCTCCACAAAGAAAAAGTGAATGTTTGAACAATTATCTGATATAAGGAGTATCTGAGAACTGCCGTCTGTGAATGCAAGTGGCAACCTTGTGACGGCTGGGCAGAAGCGTCCTCCCTCAAGCTCTGCCCTTCTGTCTTCACAGCACTGGTTACCCACTTCAGGATCAATACCAACTTGCTGGCTTGATTTTCATAACCGTGCAGGGCACCAGGAAGAAAGGAAAAAAAATCGATAGGTAGTTATTTTTCTGGGTAAAAACTTAACTGGAAAGCCTCTTGAGCCCTAGAAATAAAGACTCACAATTTCATGTCTGCATCCAAGGCACAGATGGAATTCACCACATGCACAACTGCTTCCTGGAGGTTTTCACAGGACATGGTAGCCTGAAAAGGAGCCTCAAGGGAAGTATTATGCACGTACAAACTACTGTATTTACTGTCGAATGTAAAACGTTAATTCCCCAATAAAGAAATTAAAAAAAAGAAAAAAGAGAGGAAAAAAAAAAGAGAGAAGGAGCATGATAGATTCACTTCACTCCAAGTCGTTGGGAAACATGCACCAAAGAGAGCAGGTTTACACGAGTCTTTTTGATTCCTTCCCCCTTTTGTTGCCCTTATTGTTGTAGTCTTGTTGTGGTTATTATTATTGTTGTTGTTGATGTTGTTCATTGTTGGATAGGACAGAGAGAAATGGAGAGAGGAGGGGAAGACAGAGAGGGGGAGAGAAAGACAGACACCTGCAGACCTGCTTCACCGCCCGTGAAGCGACTCCCCTGCAGGTGGGGAGCTGGGGGCTCGAACGGGGATCCTTACGCCGGTCCTCAGGCTTTGTGCCGCGTGCGCTTAACCCGCTGTGTCACCGCCCGACTCCCCACGAGCCTTTCTCTGAGTTCCGTACACAGAAGCAAAAACAATGACCCTCCAGATCAGAGTTTAAGCAGATCTTTGTACAGGAAAACTCCTCATCTAGTGTGATGGATGAGCCATGAGTCAGGCCAGAGCAGGGTCAAACAGTAATCTGGAATACGAGGCAGCAAGGAGCAGGAGAGCCACAGTCTGTGACTGCAAGTGTCACAGGAGGGTCGACATTTAAGGCCGAAAGGCGGTCGTCAAAGAAAACCGTGGTTAGGACCACCAAACAGCTGCTTTGTCATGTCTGACTCAGATTCAAGCCTGGCTCCTACACTGGAGAAAGGAAGAGAGAGGGAGAGGAAGGGGGAGAGCAAGAAGGAGAGGGAGATGGAGAGAGGGAGAGGGACATGGAGAGAGAGAGAGGAGAGGAAGGAAGGAAAGAAACAATGAGTAAACCATTAACCTAGATTTTTCCTAACCAGTAGGAAAGATTAGTTGAGAAAGACTGAAAACCACAGTGGTGGCATATATCCATGTCTCGATCTATTTCTTACTGCCGCCAGGGTTATTGTCTCTGTTAGGGTCAGGTGCCTGCACGACTAGCCCACCACTTCCAGAATCCATTTCCTCCCTTTTCCCTTTCTTCTTGATAGAGACACAGAGAGACTGAGAGATGAAGCAAAGACTGGCAGAGACACTTGGAACACTGATTCACCACTTGGGAAGCTTCCCCCCTGCACGTGGGGACTGGATGGGGGCTTGAACCTGGGCCCCTGGGCACGGTAACATGTGGACTCTACTAAGTGCACCATCACTCAGACCCTTTCTGCCTTTAACTGGTAACAACTAACATCAGAAACAATAGAGAGAGCATACTACACCGTGACGACTATGCGGGTTAGCTGTGAACATCCTAAGGTTAAGACCACACCAGGGGCGCGGCCATCTACTCGTTCAGCGTGGGTGTGGGAGGCGCATCTGCCCGGGCTCAGAGTGGCCCGTTTAATCAGGGAGCGCTGGTCACTGCTCAGCTCGGGCTAATGATGGCGCTGGACACTCAACCAGGGACCTTAAGGTCTCAGGCATGAAAGTCTTTTGCAGAACCATTATGCCAACTTTCCAGCCTCTTAGTTCTTGTTCTCTCATTCCCCCTCCCCTCTCCCTCGCTCGCTCTTTTAAACTTGGTTCAGCAAAAGAAACTAGCAGATTTCTTATTCAAATGCCCGTAGTTGAGGATCAGTGATGAGCTTCCGTGAAGTCCATCAGAAAATCCTTTACCTTCCAGCATCCTTTAATCCTTTTTTGAGCGATACATCAAAATCAGTTGTGTTCTAAGCTTTCAGGGGTTATGCAGACTCCATAATACAGACCCCCCCCCCCAGTACACACACACTGTAAATCTCAGCCTCCAAGTGTGACCACAAGTAAGTGAATTTTACTTGACTATCAACTACAAGCTCAATAGTGAAAAAAAAAATCCGCTTATTCTGTTCACTGTATAACCTATACACCTTTTCCTGGTGCCGAATGCATAGTCTTGATTGAATCAACAAGGCGTCCGTTTTCCTGGTGCCGAATGCATAGTCTTGATTGAATCAACAAGGCGTCCGTTTTCCTGGTGCCGAATGCATAGTCTTGATTGAATCAACAAGGCGCCCGTTTTCCTGGTGCCGAATGCATAGTCTTGATTGAATCAACAAGGCGTCCGTTTTTCTGGTGCCGAATGCATAGTCTTGACTGAATCAACAAGGCTGCCGAATGCATAGTCTTGACTGAATCAACAAGGCTGCCGAATGCATAGTCTTGATTGAATCAACAAGGCGTCCGTTTTCCTGGTGCCGAATGCATAGTCTTGATTGAATCAACAAGGCGTCCGTTTTCCTGGTGCCGAATGCATAGTCTTGACTGGATCAACAAGGCGTCCGTTTTTCTGGTGCCGAATGCATAGTCTTGACTGAATCAACAAGGCTGCCGAATGCATAGTCTTGACTGGATCAACAAGGCGTCCGTTTTCCTGGTGCCGAATGCATAGTCTTGACTGAATCAACAAGGCGTCCGTTTTCCTGGTACCGAATGCATAGTCTTGACTGGATCAACAAGGCGTCCGTTTTCCTGGTGCCGAATGCATAGTCTTGACTGAATCAACAAGGCGTCCGTTTTCCTGGTGCCGAATGCATAGTCTTGACTGAATCAACAAGGCGTCCGTTTTCCTGGTACCGAATGCATAGTCTTGACTGGATCAACAAGGCGTCCGTTTTCCTGGTGCCGAATGCATAGTCTTGACTGAATCAACAAGGCGTCCGTTTTTCTGGTGCCGAATGCATAGTCTTGATTGAATCAACAAGACGTCCGTTTTCCTGTATTTTGGTTATTTTTTCCACGTGGCCACAGGTCTCCTCAAGACACTGCTATACTAAGCTGCCTTTCAGGCCTCAAAAGAAATTTAAAAAAATTCCATATCCTGGGGATAGGTCGGTGGTAGAGCACCTGGATAAGCACTCATGATGCACAAGGACCTGGGTTCAAGCCCTTGATCTTACCTGTCGGGGGAAAGCTCCACGAGTGCTGAAGCAGTGCTGTGGGTGTCTATTTCTCACCCTCTTTTTCTCTACCCGCCACTCAATTTCTCTGTCTCTACACAATAATAAATAAGTAAAATATTTTCCCCAAAATTTCCATATCCTTAGAAAGGAGGAGGGAGAAAGACAGATCACTGAGAGAGAAACAGCAAAGCCCTGACCCACCACCCATGCACCTCTGAGGTGATGTCTCTGGGCTCTCTGGGCACCAAACAGAACACAGGAAGGGAAGCACTTAGTCCAGTGAGTTACCTCCAGGCCTCTCAAGTATTTATGAACCACTGACCTCAGCTGACCTCCCTAACTTGAAGTTGCCTGCCATAAACTATCTCATATTGTAGTCAAACATTCGACCTGTCAGGTATCTCTGTTCTACATTAGTTATTTCTGTGAGTCCCACTGCCCTAAAACATGGGAACCTCCCTGAATGAACACTGCTCTATCCGCATCTTCATGAGTGCTTAACAAATTTATTACTTATTCTAATTTTGTGATGTGAGGCATGGCAGTTATAAGCCACAGGGAAAGTTTAAAAAACAACTGTTTGAGTTCACTAGACAATAAACAACAGCAGGCAGAAGCAGGACAGGGGAACCACACCGGGGAATCCCACATTTTTTTGGAGGGCAGGCTTGAGCCCACACTAGGCAAGAACAGAACTCAAGCAGAAAGTAGCACTTTACTGAGCGTGGTGCCAAGTTTGCTAGCGCTTGTGCAGTTGGAACTGAAGGACAATATTGGAAAGGACTAGAAAGGGAGCCCTTGGACTGTAACTGTAATCTCCCCTCAAATCCTTGACAGTCCCTAAACCTGCAGGTAACCCCTACATAAACATACATATCCTAGCAACTTACTCATGCTAAAGAAACAAGGTTTTAGAATTCAGGCCCAGCAATGTTGGCAGGGTTTGGTAAACACAGTACTATCCTGGAAGGATCACACTGTGGACAAAGAAATACAATGCAAGACCCTGAGCAAAGAGGCAACAAAATGAGAAAAATGGCCTTCAGGAGCAGTGGATCCGTCGCGCAGGCACCGAGCCTCAGCAATAACCCTGGAGGCAGAAAAATAGAATTAAAAAAATAAATAAAAAAAAAATAAAAGTTCACGGGGCCAGGCGGTGGCAAACCTGGCTAGGTACACACATTACAGTGCACAAGGTCCCAGGTTCAAGCCCCTGGTCCCCGCCTGTAGGGAAAGCTTCACAAATGGTGAAGCAGGGCTGCAGGTGCCTCTCTGTCTCTCTCCCTCTCTATCTCCCCACTCCACTCAATTTCTCTCTGTCTCTATCCAATAATAAATAAATAAAAATATTAAAAAAAAATAAAATAAAAGTTCACTCTAAGGAAGCTTTTTGTACAGCATCCTGGTGTTAGTGGTCATGCAACGTAACCGACTGCAGTGAAATAGCACACACTTCACGAGGAAGTAACAGGACCCAGGGCATTCATGAAGCATCATTCGTGATGCCTATCGTGCAGAACAGAAATGCCTATTCACACACACAGACACACACACACACAGACACACACACAGACACACACAGACACACACACACAGACACACACTCACACAGACACACACACACTCACACACACACACACACACACTCACACATACACACACACACACACACACACACACTCACACACTCACACACAGACACACACACACACTCACACACACAGACACACACACACACACACACACACACACACAAACAAAAACCAAAAACCAAAAACCAGAAACCAAAACACCAGAAAAACAACAACAGTCAGAAATGGAGAGGAAAAAAAGTCAGGAGAAACAGAAACACAGACAACCCAGAAGACGGATGTAATTACAACCACCACAAAATCAACTTTATTTAAATGTGCTCAAGCATCTAAAGGAGAAGATGGGTAAGGAGACGAGAAAAATAGCCTTTGGAGAGAGAGAAATTCTCGAAAAAAGACCAACTGCGAATCTGAAAAGTAAAAACTATACTGTCTGAAATTACAGTTTCATTGAAATGGACTTACAGGCTGGACGCTACAGAAGAAGGAACAGTAAACTTGAAGAGAACTATCTAGAATTTACCCAAACTGAAGCAGTGTATCAGAGACTAAAAATGAAGAGGCTCCGATGAACGGTGGGGTAGTATCAGCCAGTCTAACAAAAAAGTAGACTGAGTGCTAGAAAAAGAATATAAGTAAATACTGGGCAGAAATGACAGCCACAATTTTTCCAACTTTGATTTTTAAATTTATTTTAATGACAGTAATCACCACTGATAATTATGTTCCAGCACCATAGTAAATATTTTCAATATGTTCTCCATTTTTTGCAGTGAGGCGGGCTTTACTTTTAGAGAAGTCATTTTGGAAACAAGAAAATGGAAGCTTGATGTTGGGAAGGCCGGGCCGTGTAGTTTGCACACACGGATACGACAGGGGATCTAAGTGGACGCGCTAGGGCCTGAGTCTGTCCCCCCCCAGTTTCTGAACGTCTCAAGTTGATGAAGATGAAGGTGTGGCTACTACCGCCACCATTATTGCATGTTATTCTTCACAACAATCTCACGAAATGCCAACTTTTTTTGGTTTTCATATTCAAAGATGACGAAAGAAATCCTCAAAGTCTTCTCTAACCAATCTGGGGATAAATCACTGTGGGACTCCAAGGCTGTCTGACCCACTTCCCAGTGTAACTACGTATACAGGGGTCTGCTCTACGTAAGAGAGGACACTGGTTTCAGGGCTCCCACCTCCAGACTTGGATCGCACCAACTTGGAGGACTGAGGAAGAGGAGCCGTCTTTCTTCAGGAAATGCTTGGTGGTTACCTGAATTGGTACTGAATTCACAGCTTAGACTTGCAGTCGTAGAAGTGTTCCGTTCATCAGCTCAGCACTGAGAGCTTCATGCCGCTGGACCACGGCTTGTGTGACTGTGCTGTTTCCCCTCACAGGGCAGCGGCCCCCTGAGCTCTGCACTCCCCTGAACCCCCAGTGCCCCAGCCTCTGTACTCAACTCACCTGGGACAGTTAATCACCTGTCAAGTTTGCCTCCCTGGCTCTGCGGTTTTGGAAGCTGATTTCAAGTCTCCTTGCTAGGTATTAGCAGTGTAAGTGACGTAAGCAGGCTGAAATCTAACCTCCCTAGGGCATTTAAATCTGCGTCCCTCCCCCTGACACTTGGGGTAATATTATCATCCGTGCAGGTCTGCTGAAGTTGGCAAGAAATAGCAGAGACAAGTGTAGGGCTCCTGGTGCATAGCTAAGTAGTCAGCCAGCAGTAGTAGCAGCTTATTTAAATTTCATTTCTACCACAACTCGGTTTTTCTAAGACAGAGAAACATTTTTTAAAGTCATCTTTAACATAATATTTTTGTTCCTCATCTTGAGGTCTTAAACAAAAACCTCAAAGGACTGATTGCGTAAGAGTGGTTGCGATTTTATTTCCAATAGGTTCCTTTCTCACTATGAACAGCCTGATGAGGTGTGAGCATACAACATAGAAATTAACTTGTTTCAAGTAAAACTGCAGGGGTTTATAATCTAACCAGAAAAGGAATGTGTGTGTGCATTCGTGTGTATACACACACACACACACACACACACACACACACACACACACACTGATTTCAAGTCAGAATATTTTTTACCAACAGCTTGAATCCAAAGACTGAAGCTTCTGAAAGGCTCTAGAGATCTCAGATTACTCTGGACAGAGAATTCCATTCTCTAAGGGGATCCTTCCCAATTCCCCTGGCTTTATCTCCACATAAACCAATCTGCGCTCTCCTGAATGACTAGATTGTATATTGCTTTTTTTTTTGGGGGGGAACCCCATCTTTTCTTGACCTTCTGAAGAAATTATTACTTAATTTGTTTTCACCCCCTAAGGAGCAACACTGAATGAGAAACGCTTTGAAGGCTCATATTATTGGGTTGTCAGAAAAATCATGACATTTTTCACACTTTCCTCTTTTAAATTTTATTATCCTACTTTATTGGATAGCGACATCCAGGAAGCAAGAAGGAAGGGGGATAAAGAGGGAGAGAGACAGAGAGACAACTGCAGCCCTGTTTCACTACGCCTGAAGCTTTCCCCCTGCAGGTGGGGACTTGAATCTGGGTCCTTGCACATTGTAACATGTGTGCTCAACCAGGTGCGCCACCACCCGCCCCCATAACACATTTTTCTTTTTCTTTTCTTTTCTTTTCTTTTCTTTTCTTTCTTTCTTTTTCTTTTTTTTTCTATCAGGGTTATTGCTGGGGCTCAGTGCCTGCACCATGAATCCACTGCTGCTGGAGGCCAATCCCCCCCTTTTGTTGCCCTTGTTGTTGTAGGCTTGTTGTGGTTATTATCGTTGTTGTTGATGTCATCTGTTGTTGGATGGGACGGAGAGAAATGGAGAGAGGAGGGGAAGACAGAGAGGGGGAGAGAAAGACAGACACCTGCAGACCTGCTTCACCGCCTGTGAAGCGACTCCCCTGCAGGTGGGGAGCCGGGGCTCGAACCAGGATCCTTACGCCGGTCCCTGCGCTTTGTGCCACGTGCGCTTAACCCTCTGCACAACCGCTGGACCTCCAATGACATATTTTTCTATGCAACAATGCATCGTGACTTTTCAACAACCCAGTACTATTCAAACCAGTACTTACAAAAATAAATTATTGGGCAAGGGTAGATAGCATAATAATTATGTAAAGAAACTCTTGTGCCTGAGGGTCCAAAGCCCCAGGTTCAATCCCCATAAACCAGAGCTGAGTAGTGCTCTGGAAAATAATAATAATAATTTGTACAAATCACAACTATTATCAAATGGTACTTACATATCCCAATTTAAACCTTTTACTTTTGGGAACTTTGGCTATATTGTACTAAGAAGTTTATTTAGTTCAAAAAGATTTAAAAAAAAATTTATATATATATATTTTTTGTTGCCCTGTATTTTTTAATTGTTGTAGTTATCATTGTTGTTGTTATTGATGTTGTTGTTGTTGGATAGGACAGAGAGAAACGGGGACAGGAGGGGAAGACAGAGAGGGGGAGAGAAAGACAGACACCTGCAGACCTGCTTCACCGCCTGTGAAGCGACTCCCCTGCAGGTGGGGAGCTGGGGGCTCGAACCGGGATCCTTATGCCGGTCCTTGCGCTTTGTGCTTAGCCCACTGCGCTACCGCCGACTCCCAAGATCTTTTGTTTTTAAGTCAGAATATGATCCATACACTTGGAAGACAGCAACATTTTTTTCTTAAACCTCTTCACATTTTATTATTCCATACTTCTATCAAAATTATAATCTGTTTTACCTCACAACTACCACTGTTAAAATTATCCCTTCTGAGATCGCTTTCTCTCCTCTCCTCTCCTCTCCCGGATCAACTAGGAATACCAAAGGAGACCACCCAGACCGAAACAAGACAGGACTAGAATGACCACAGAAACCCAGTAAATCACCCGTGAGTACAAACACGCGTGGCTGGTGACAGAGAGGAGAGAGGGGCCTAAGGAGAGATTAAGTGACTGCTAACAGTTCGACAGTTTGTCAGTGGAGACACCACCTCCAGTCTGCTCCACCAACAAGGGGACAGCTGAAGGGAGGAAAGGACTCCCCAGAGACTAAGTACAACTCTGAGTCTCCATTGCTACTACCCTCAGAATCTGGAGCAGCAACAGGGAGGGACACCAGGGCACAGAGATCTATCTGGGAAACTCAGGAGAAGACCTATACCTCCGTGGCATAGCTGAAGGGCTGTGAAAGTCTCTTTGCATAACCACTGGATTATCTCTGCCACACCCTGCTTTATCTCTTGGTCAGGAGTCATTGATTAAGCCAAGAAGCCTATTGATAGTTTAAAAGCCCTCAGGCTACCATAGCCTACAGGGGAAAAAAAAAAAGGCTTTTAGACCACTGAACTCCAACTCAGGGATTGAAAAACCTCTTAACTTATATAAAATGGTTAAAACAACAAGAAAAAATAATGGAGACTCAAACCAGGACAAGAGTCCAGCTAAAAGTCCTCCAGAGGGCAAAGCACAAAACAACGAGTTCAACATCCAAACATTAGCTAAGGAAATAATAACAGGAGTGAGTAAAGAATTTGAAAAAATTGTAATCAGAACTGCAGGAACAACAAATGAGAATATGGAAGAAAATTCTAATTATCTCATGGTTATTAGAGAGTTGAAAGCTGAAATTGCTGAGCTAAGAAGGCAACTAGCTGAACAAGCTAAAACAGTATCAGAGCAGGGCAACAAAATAGATGAACTCCAGAAAGCAGTAGAGGGCAGAGAGAATAGAATCAATGAGGCTGAAGACAGAATTAGCAAGATTGAGGATGAATTAGAGACAACTAAAAAAGAAGTAAGAGATCTCAAAAAGAGATTAAGAGATGCTGAAAACAACAACAGAGTCCTATGGGATGACTTAAAAAAAAACAATATACGCATTATTGGCTTACCAGAGGAAGAAAGAGAAGGGGAGGAAGAAAGCGTTCTCCAGGCCATAATAGCTGAAAATTTATCTAGTCTAGACAACACCAAAGACATAAAGATTCAAGAAGCCCAGAGGGTCCCAAACAGAATTAACCCAGACCTAAAGACACCAAGACATGTCATACTTAGATTGGAAAGGAATAAGGATAAAGAAAAGATCCTCAAGGCTGCAAGAGAAAAACAAAGTCACCTACAAAGGAAGACCCATAAGATTAGCAGCAGACTTCTCCATACAAACACTACAGGCCAGAAGAGAATGGCAAGATATCTATCGAGTGCTCAATGAGAAAGGCTTTCAGCCAAGAATACTATATCCTGCTAAACTGTCATTCAGACTAGATGGAAGCATCAAAACCTTCTCAGACAAGCAACAGTTGAAGGAAGCAACCATCACCAAGCCTGCCTTGAAAGAAGTTCTGAAAGGTTTCCTATAAACAACCAGACCACCACAAATAGAACATATATCAAAACACTCTAAAACTCTACAAGAATGGCGTTAAAATATCTTCAATCTTTGATATCAATAAATGTGAATGGCCTGAATTCACCTATTAAAAGACACAGAGTAGGAAGATGGATCAGAAAACACAACCCAACAATATGTTGTCTACAGGAAACTCACCTAACGCAACAAGACAAACACAGACTTAAAGTGAAAGGATGGAAAACTATCATTCAAGCCAATGGCCCACAAAAAAGGGCAGGAACAGATATTCTCATATCTGACATGATAGACTTTAAAATAGATAAGATTAAAAAAGATAGGAATGGACACTACTTAATGCTCAGAGGATCAGTCAATCAAGAGGACTTAACAATTATTAATATCTATGCACCCAATGAGAAGCCATCTAAATACATCAAACTTCTACTGAAAGAGCTACAGCAATATATTAACAGTAACACAATCATAGTAGGGGACTTCAACACCCCACTATCTCAACTTGACAGATCATCCAGGAAGAAAATCAGTAAAGACATAAGGGAGCTAAATGAAGAGATAGATAACCTAGAACTATTGGACATTTTCAGAGTCATTCAGAGCAAGTTGTGGTATATATACACAATGGAATACTACTCAGCTGTAAAAAATGGTGACTTCACCGTTTTCAGCCGATCTTGGATGGACCTTGAAAAAATCATGCTGAGTGAAATAAGTCAGAAACAGAAGGATGAATATGGGATGATCTCACTCTCAGGCCGAAGTTGAAAAACAAGATTAGAAAAGAAAACACAAGTCGAACCTGAAATGGAATTGGAGTATTACACCAAAGTAAAAGACTCTGGGGTGGGTGGGTGGGTGGGAAGAATACAGGTCCATGAAAAATGATGAATGAAATAGTGGGGGTTTTATTGCTAAATCGGAATCTGGGGAATGTTATGCACGTAAAAAAAAAAAAAGAAGAAGTAGAAACGCAAAGCAGAAATTGACTGAGTTTGGAGTATGGCACCAAAGTAAGAAAGCAGAAGTACACTAGAGTTTGCAGTGAGTACCTCCCTAATACTTCCTCTCCACTTTTCCAAGCTTTGGGTCCATGATTGCTCAACAATTTGTTTGGCTTTGTATGTTAACTCTCTTTTCAGTCACCAGGTTCCAGGTATCATCAGGATGCCGGCCAGACTTCCCTGGATTGAAGACACCACCAATGTGTCCTGGAGCTCAGCTTCCCCAGAGACCCATCCTACTAGGGAAAGAGAGAGGCAGACTGGGAGTATGGACCGACCAGTCAACGCCCATGTTCAGCGAGGAAGCAATTACAGAAGCCAGACCTTCTACCTTCTGTAACCCTCAATGACCCTGGGTCCATGCTCCCAGAGGGATAGAGAATGGGAAAGCTATTGGGGGAGGGGGTGGGATATGGAGATTGGGTGGTGGGAACTGTGTGGAGTTGTACCCCTCCTACCCTATGGTTTTGTTAATTAATCCTTTCTTAAATAAATAAAAAAAAATTATCCCTTCTCCTCAGTGAGTTAAAAATATCATTATCTGACACCATAGTAAGCCACTACACTGAACTACCTACTGCAGCTACAGTTCACTTCACAGTATACTACTTTCAGACTTTAGAACTCGTCAGCTAGAAAACCAGCTCAAAGAAAGTCGCTTGGACGCTGACATGCACTTCTAGTCACTGATGAACATAGGCCTTTTCCTTTAAGCCCAGATTTCACCATCTAGTTCCAGTTATTCCCCAAAATGCATGGTTACAAAGATGGAACCTGGGGTGAGCATCACATTACTCTTGCTTCTAAAAAGCAGGACCATTCTTATCAAACAGCTTTTAACTTAAGGGGTGGGGGGAGTCGAGAGCGCCAGTGAGGAAGCCAGGAGCCTTCTCCATGGGAGTGAGAGAGCTGTGAAACTCCTCAGGACAATGTGCTACGTTTTGACAGTAAGCGTTTCCTGTCATAGGCCTGCAATCAAAATATGCAAATAGCGTTTGGATTCATGGAAACCAGAGAACTGACGAAGTCCAGCCTTCAAGTATCAGAGATTTCTGTGTCCCTCCATCAGAAGCTACAGCAGTTCTCCCAAGGTTGCGGATATGGGTCAACTATTATTTCTATAATTTTGTATCTATATTTGTATATTTCCTTTCCAAGTCACACTTACACCTATTGCTACTTCTGAATGTCCCCTCCCTTTTCCTCTTCTCTGTCTGGGTCCTGATGGAGTTGGGGTTCAGAGTCTTCTAGTCACCCCTCCCCCCCAACATTTCTCCCCTCAGGAAGGATGGGCCAAAATTCTCTATGGGGAGCAGAAGGTGGGAGGTCTGGCTTCTGTCACTGCTTCTCTGCTGGACATGGGTGTTGGCAGGTGGATCCACAGCCCCAGCCTGTCTCTCTCTTTCCCTAGTGGGGCAGATAGGGCTCTGAGGAGGCAGGGTTCCGGGACGTCTTGGTGAGGGCTTCTGGCCAGAAATAAGCTAACACTTGTCCAAATAAGAATTTTTTTTTTCCCTTTTGCTTTTCCCCTCTGGCATGTTGTCTCACAACTTTCTCGCTGTATTATGTTTATCTGTTTCTTTTTTCCTCGGTTCTTCCTGGATTCCTCTGCCCTGTCCTTCAGTTCACCACTTCAGGCCTCTGTTTGTTTTTCTGCTGGCAGGACCCGCTAGTTATTCTTGTTGTTGCTCCTCGTTTTTAAGCTCAGCTACTGTATTCTTTATTTTTCCGCCATCTGGAAAAAACCACTTCTCTCATACTCCCTCTGATTTCGTTGAAAATTTTTATTGTACGCCTTATGAGAGCGAGCATTTCTTAGGATCACAAATTCAATATCCTTTTTTGTTTTGCATCCAGGGTTATCACTAGGGCTTGGTCCTGGCACTATGAATCCACTGTCCCTTGGGGCCAATCTTTCCAGAGACAAACTGAGAGAGGAGGGGGAGATAGGGAGAGAGAAAGAGAGACACCCGCAGACCTGCTATGCAGCTTGCGAAGTGTCCCCCCTGCAGGTGGAGAGCCAGCAGCTCAAATCAGGATCCTTCCAAGGGTCCCTCCTTGTGTTTCCTTTCGTACCATGTGTGCTTAATGGGGTGCGCCACTGCCCAGGCCCGGCATCCTCTTTAAGGAGATTTACAGAGCTCTGAATTTGGGGTTTTCTTCTAGCTGATGCCTTTCTCTATCAGTGTGGGTCAGTTTCTCTGTCTTCCCATTCTGTGAGACGCTCTGTGATGACCTGGCCAGGAGACTTTGTGCGAGCAAGTCTGTAACCACCAGGGCCTGCCTAGTTGATGCTGCGACACTGAAGGTGTGTCAGTCTGCAGAGTGACCGAGTTTGATGCTGCTGAGTCGCTCTCCTCTTAGCCTGCCCCTCCACCCCCTCAATCTAATACTATGGAAACTGAGTTCCAACATGGCAGCATCTACTGGACTGTTCTTGCGAAGTGACTGAGGCCCCCAGGAAGGTTGTCACTGTAATGCCCCAAACCACTTTCCCTCTTTGACTTCCTCTGCATTGGAGGCAAAACACTGACTGGGGTGCCAGGATGTCAGTTCCTTGCTGAACTAAAAGATTCATCTACTCATGATGTCCTGAAGTTGTGATGTGGTAAAGAGCGGATCTTCCTGTTCCTTGTGGAGGGTTCTTTCCCCTGTTATCTACTCCACAGGAATCTGAGCTTTTGTCCCTTGCTGCGAAAGCATGGCAGAGGTCTAGGGGGCCGGGCGCTGTTGCATCCGGTTAAGTGCACGTAGTACTAAACACAAGGACCAGGGCTCGAGTCCCCGGTCCCCATCTGTAGTGGGTCTGCTTCATGAGCAGTGAAGCAGGTCTATAGATGTCTCTCTCTTTCAAGTATTCCATATTTTATTTATTTTTAATTAATTGATTTGACAGGGCAGAGAGAGAAAGAGGGGTGAGGAAGAATGGGAGGGAGAGAGACAGAGAGACACCTGCAGCCCTGCTTTACCACTCATGAAGTTTCCCCCTGCATTTGGGGACCGGAAGCTTGAGCCTGTCTGTCCTCATGCCTCGTTATGTGTGCGCTCAGCAAGGTGTGCTACCGCCTGGCCCCTGTTTTTATTTTATTTACTTATTTTTGGATAGAGACACAGAGAGTGAGAGTGACGGGCAGAGAGAAGCAGCACCGCTCCACTGTGTGTGAGGCATCCAATTCCACAGGCAGGGCGGGGGGTCGCACACTGTAACATGTGTGCTCTACTGGGTGCACCCCCACCTGGCTCTCTCATCAATATCGAGATCAAGGCGTCAGCCAAGGTTGCAGTCACCTGGTGGCTTGACTGGCAGCAGGAGGATTCACTTGAGTGGCCTGTGGATGGAAAGCTCTCCCTACAGGGCTCCTTGAGGGTCCTCACAGTAGGGCGCTGACTTTCTCCAGAATAAAAGAAGGGGGCGGTGAGGGGATGAGACCCAAGAGGAAGCTATGTCGTACATTAACTGGTCTTAGAGATCACATGACATCACTTCCATTACATCTGCTTTATAAAAAGAGAGTCACTCAGTCTGCCACACATACAAGGGGAGAGGAACTAATTTCCATTGTTTGAGAGAGAAAGTGCTGAAGGGATGCTAACAGCAAGGGGAACCTCGCCGCCTCTGGAGGACTCTCTGTGCCCTTCAAAGTGAACTTGGAGGTTCTACACACCCCTGGGATTGGATTAAGTAGATCAGCAGTGGGAAATTGAGGACTGTGGCCCACACTCTCCACCCACAGACCCCCACCTCTCATGAGGCCTTTGGAAGTAATCAACAGTAAATTATTTTTGCCAAAAGACAGGGTGGTGTGGCATTTACAGTTCTAGAGGAGTTGAGGATAGCCGAGAGCCAAGGAATGATGAGACACAGTGGTGTCTGAGTGTCATGCCCACAGTCAACACTGCCCACTGTCACCTCAGTATCTAGAATAGGTGAGTGAGGACATAGCATAAAGAAGAAAGGAAGAAAGAAAGGAAGGAAGGAAGGAAGGAAGGAAGGAAAAAAGGAAGGAGTGCTGAAGAAATGCAACATATCTTAACCCTTCCATTGTGTGCAGGTGAAGCTCCTGGTTGTTTTACAGATATATTAGGAATAGGAAAGAGAACAACAGAGGAGACATAACACCAAGTCAAACTTTCTAAGTGACAACACACTTCACAAATTAAAAGCAGACTTCAAAACTTGGAACCAGCATCAGAAAAACGCATGACATGGAAATTCCCCTCTGCCCCTAACAAATTACAAAACTCAGTTTCTTCCTTTGTAAAGTGTCCCCACAAAGCAGGGATAAATAAGAGAAAGAGAGAAAAAAATAAGAGAAAGAGAGAAATTCCCAAAGTCATTTTCCAACCAAAGTACTTCCTGGGAGCTACTTTGATTTTTTTTTTTTTTCCTAAGAGAATTTCAGTTACTATTATACTGTTTATGAATTAGGGCTGATACAGTATACGTGTAAAAGTAATAAACTGGAGAGCGTGACCCTTCACGATTCTCAGCTGTCTTATTATTGTCAGGAAGAAGATGGACATTGGTCATCATCAACCAGAAATATGGAAACACTTCTTAAGTCTTTAAAGAACATCAGATGGGTTCTGTGTTACTTAAGCACCATGAGAAAACAAGAAAATTGTGAAAACACACTGGGAAACAGATACCAGGCAACAGCAGCTTGTGGCTTCGCTGGAGGAGACCAAACCCCTGCCTAGGGCCAGTCTGGATCCCACTGAGTGTGTATCATGGAAAGATACTCAACATCACTGCTTTACTCATCCAGCTGTTTTTAAAAAGAATGAAAGTGTCACAGTTCTGCCCACATAAGCTGACCCCAAACCTGGAATCACTATACCTTCTGGTGACTGTAGAGACCCCAGAAATCTCTGAGAGCTAAGTTTAACTGCACATTGCCAAAAAGCGACTATCTGGACACCTATCCAGGAGCTATCCACGTGATCCCCTGGCTTACACTGCCGGGAGATATCTGACACATATTTCGTTCACAAATATTTAAGGTCAGCGAACATTTAACAGTCAATCACAGAGTTTCCCAGGGACATTTCCAGTGACACATGGCCGTTCATCCCATGCTGGCTCAGTCCCTTGGGTGCTGGGTAAGACACTCACTAGGTAGGAACAACAACTGGAAGTCAGCTCGACTTCTAGACCACTTGTTGCTAGCGGTACCTTATCTAAATCTGCCTGGCTCTCTGTGCTTCATCATCTACTGCTCTTGGCAGCCCCCTCCCCCCCGATATTTTATTGAATAGGACAGAGAGAAATTGAAGGGGGAGGGGAGACAGAGAGGGAGAAAGAGAGACAGATACCTGCAGACCTGCTTCACAGGTCTGTGAACCATCCTCCCCTGCAGGTGGGGAGTGGGGGCTCCACCTGGGATCCTTTCACGGGTCCTCGCACTTCGTATTATGTGCACTTAACCCGGTGCGCCACCGCCCACCCCCTTAGACTTCTTTGATTAAACTTGGTAAAGCACAAATCCTCCTGAAGATACACGCCAGGAGCACCCTCCGCAGACTCTAGCCATCTCGGTATCTCCTTTTCTGTACCCACTAAACACTTCTGTACAGCACTTTGCAGCTTCTAAGTATATTTTTTCTGGTTTGGTGCTCAAACTCTCTCTGCTAGTGAACTATATTAAGTTCCTAAGGAGAGAGGTCGTGTCTGGTTAGTCCAGTGACATGTAATAGGTGCTCAGTAAACATCTGCTGAACAAACAATGTTGAAATATGCAATAAACATAAAGGTTGAAGACTGTGGACTTGTCTGCACACCAGAGCTCACAAGCTGGTGCAGCAGTTACCAAGTTGCCTACACAGCACAACGATGTAGGGAGTCATTCTACAGGCACCTCAATACTTGGAACCCACCATGGAACAACTCTGGATGCCTGGGCTTGAGGGATTCCGATTTTTGAAATTTTTTTTGTTTGTTTTGCTTTGTTTTGGATTCTTAGGAGAATGTAGATAATTCTAACCAGAGTCAGCACTGAAATTCACTGGTACAACACAACACAACACAACACAACACAACACAACACAACACAACACAGCAAATGAGCCCCTGATTGTGATGCAGCAGGTATGTTAGGGATGATATTACATGAAGGGTGCTTTCTGAGGACCTAGTTCCCTAGCAGGTCATTTCACTTAAAAATGTAGCTTCCATACTCTCTTCCCTGATCCAGCTTTCTGGCCCTTTTTTCAGCCATGACATCATCTCCCCAATAAATTGGATCCACCTGCATATCAAATATCAGGCTCAGAAAAAAAAATTAGTATAGTCATGGGCCCTTTGGAATATAACTAAAATAGGCCTACAAACTATCTACAAATCGGAGGAGACCCCCCCCCCCCAAAATCTTCATCTGCAATATTCTATCCTTTAGGTTCATGATTAGTAAACAATTTGTTTGGCTTTCTATGTTAACTCTTCCCCGCCCCACTAGGGAAAGAGAGAGACAGGCTGGGAATATGGATCCACCTGTCAACGCCCATGTTCAGCGGGGAAGCAATTACAGAAGCCAGACCTCCCACCTTCTGCATCCCACAGTGACCCTGGGTCCATATTCCCAGCAGGAGATGCTAGCAGGATGCGACCAGACTCCCCTGGACAGACAACCCCATCAATGTACCTTGGAGCTCTGCTTCCCTAGGGCCCTTCCCCACTAGGGAAAGAGAGAGACAGGCTGGGAATATGGATCCATATGTTAACGCCCATGTTCAGCGGGGAAGCAATTACAGAAGCCAGACCTTCCACCTTCTGCACCCACAGTGACCCTGGGTCCATGCTCCCAGAGGGATAGAGAATGGGAAAGCTGTCAGGGCAGGGGAGGGGATACGGAGCTCTGGTGTGTGGAGTTGTACCCCTCTTACTCTGTTTTTTGTCAGTGTTTCCTTTTTATAAATAAAAATTAAAAAAACAGGGACTGGGCAGTAGCAAAACGGGTTAAGTACATATGGCTTAAAGTGTAAGGATTGGGGTAAGGATCCTGGTTCGAGCCCCTGGCTCCCCACCTGCGGGTGTGTGTGTGTGCTGCTTGCTTCACAAGTGGTGAAGCCGATCTGCAGGTGTCTTTCTCTCCCTCCTCTCTTGATTTCTTCTTCTTTTTTTTTTTTTTTAAAAAAAAAACTATTCTATTTATGTATGAATAAGAGGGATAGGAGGAGAGAAAGAACCAGACATACATGTGCTGCCGGGGATCGAACTCAGGAACCTCATGCTTGAGAGTCCAACACTTTATCCACTGTGCCATCTCCTGGGCCACTCCTCTCTCGATTTCTTTCTTTCCTATCCATCAACGACAGTAATAACAACAACAATAATAATAACGATAACAAGGGCAACAAAAGGGAAAAAAAAAGCCTCCAGGAGCTCCTGATTCATAGTGCAGTGATAACCCTGGAGGCAAAAAAAAAAAAGTCGCTTCCCAGATTCTACTGGTATATTATGTATAGTGGGAAATATGTTTTTCTTAAAGGAGCAGGAGAACTTCCTTTCAGTGACAGGAATGACGTCCCACAGCAGTGACGTTAGACAGTCACATGTACCAAGTGGCTATCAGCATGAGGACCTGCATTTTATTTTGGTGATGCTGGGGCCTAGTGCATATGTGAAAATACCACTGTGTGCTTCACAAGGATTCTTTCTTTCTTTCTTTCTTTCTTTCTTTCTTTCTTTCTTTCTTTCTTCCTCCCTTCCTTCCTTCCTTCCTTCCTTCCTTTTCATTATTCATTTTATGAGCCTGAGAAGTTGCCCCCCGTGGTAAGAAGGCAACTCATTCTTCCATTTAAAAAGGGAGGAAGTGGGAAGACAAACAGAGAGAAGAGGCACCGTAGCAATGTGCCACCATCTACGCCGTTTCCCTTGTCCTCCTGTGTGAAGCCAGGGCTTCCCCCGATCGTATCTGAGGAGAAGCAGTTCTACTAATAATGCAGACACAGCGTGCGGTACACAAAAGAACCAGTCCAAGCAAGGCAAGGAGGAGTCCTGTCAAAGTTCAGTTGACTGTGGTTTCCGCATAGGAGGAGAGTAGAATCTGACGGAAGGCAGGGAGACCAAGTTTGGCACTGACTCCTCAACTCCTTATTCTGCTTCATGAGAGGAACAACCTCTCCCCTTGGTTACCATTACCATAAACAGCAGTGGTGACCAAGACCACCTCGGAAACAGGACGAGCGCTGGGAAAATGGCTCCCCTGAATAGTGCTCTGCTGTGTGTGTGTGCGTGCTCTGCTGTGTGTGTGTGTGTGCTCTGCTGTGTGTGTTTGTGTGCTCTGCTGTGTTTGTGTGTGTGTGTGCTCTGCTGTGTGTGTGTGTGTGCTCTGCTGTGTGTGTGTGTGCTCTGCTGTGTGTGTGCTCTGCTGTGTGTGTGTGTGCTCTGCTGTGTGTGTGTGTGTGTGTGCTCTGCTGTGTGTGTGTGTGTGTGTGTGTGTGTGTGCCAGGTTCAAGCACTGAGGAAAGCTTTTGCTGACCCCCTTTTCTTCCCCCTCCCTCCTCCCTGCTTCCCTGTCAAAAAAGATGAAGTACATTCCCACCAAGTAATCTGTTTGAGTTGCTGCATGAAGTGCTCACTGTGGCAAAGGGACAAGATGGGTCTTGAGCATGTGGGTGGGGGGTGGTTTAGAAGAAGAAGAGAAACAGGAGCCCTCAGAACTAGGACAGCACCTCCAGCAGCCAAACGGGCTACCCTTCGGGGTTACACGCACAGCCTCAAGCAAAAATAAATAAATCCCAGCGAGAAGCACAGCTGGTACTTGTTCCTAAGGCAGCAACGGTTCATCCAGCTCTTTCTGTTGATGAAATCGGGGAGATCCGCCGCACCGCATTGGGGGCATGACTGAATTAATGCGGAGAGCACACCTTGTTGTTCATCGAGCCGTCATTTCCTCCCATCTACTGCATGCGAGGCACCAGCTGTGGGGGGCGGGGCACGGCGCTATCGTCTTTGACGCCGTACCTATGCTTGCTCCACACAATACTCTGTGAAAGTCAGATGCCATTTTTCCTCTTAAAGAAATAATTCTTTTGTTTTTTAAATTATTATTTATTTGTTTAAGATAGAGATGGAAGGGGGAGATAAAGAGACCTTCAGCCCTGCTTCACTGTGAAGCTTCTCTGCAGGTAGGGACTGGGAGCTTGAACCTGGGTCCTTGTGCACTGTAATGTGCATGCTCTTCCGAGTGCATTACTGCCCGACCCTCGACACTATTTCCTCGGTTAAGTGTGATGCAATTTAAGGCTGATGGAAGTGAAATACCTTACTTGACTTTAACAAGTAGGATTCAAATTCAAGAGTTAGATTGCTTCAGTTTCTGTGAAATAAAGGCTGAGTATTACGGTGTTATGCAAAACAGTTAAGAAATTCCCAGATATCTTCTGCTTTTCTGCCCCCAAATTATAATCAAAGCTTCAATGAGCCCACTGGTACAGAAATTTTAAGTATCCTTTTATTAGTGCCTGAAACATTTACATACATGGACAAAAGTTTACAAGTCCTAAAAGCGCCACCCAGTGAATGATCAAAAAGTTGAATTAACCCTACAACAGTCCCTCCAAATCAGGAATGACAGCACCTCAAAACAGTCTCTGCTGCTACTTCCTAATTTTTTTAAAAAAAAATATTTATTTCTTTTTTGTTGTCCTTGCTGTTTTATTGTTGTAGTTACTGTTGTTGTTATTGATATCATCTTTGTTGGATAGGACAGAGAGAAATGGAGAGAGGAGGGGAAGACAGAGAGGGGGAGAGAGACAGACAGACACCTGCAGACCTGCTTCACCGCTTGTGAAGCGACTCCCCTGCCGGTGGGGAGCCGGGATCCTTACGCCAGTCCTTGTGCTTTGTGCCACGTACTTCCTGATTTTTTTATCCCACTCATCTCCTCAAAGAATTAGTATATGCTATAGTCTACCACAGTGTGTGAATTTATGAAATGAAACTAGGGTGGAAGTTACAAATTAAATGTGCCATTTAGAAGATGTCTTAAAAGAACATATATCTACCACAGAACTGACAACTGCCGTTCATTTACATTAGAAGCAAGGTTTCATCGGCCAGCAAGAAACTATAGCAAGGTATCAAACAAGCAGGATTAACAATTCGGATGACAGCTCTCTGTGTTGGTTTGCTTTTGCCCAGAGCCTTTAAAGAAGGCACGAGGCTATTAGGTTTCTGATTTAGTGAGACCGCCGATTGCCTGCACTGACCGGCAGACCAGGGCTACAGAAACCGGACGGGCAAGCCTTCCCTTGTTCCCTTGCGTCCTAGCGCTTCACACAATCATGAACACAAATAAAAGAGCCCACATATGTGACGTGCACACCTGCAGCCCACGGCGGAGGACCCTTACAAAAGGCAGCTCATTCGGCTCCATCAATTACTGGTTCTGTTGTTTTGCCTCCTGGGTTACTGCTGGGGCTCGGTGCCTGCACCATGAATCCACTGCTCCCGGAGGCCATTTTTTCCCCTTTTGTTGCCCTTGTTGTAGCCTTGTGGTGTTTATTATTGTTATTGTTGATGTCGTTCCGTTCGTTGTTAAGATAGGACGGAGAAAAATGGAGAGGGGAGGGGAAGACAGAGAGGGGAGAGAGAGACATAGACACCTGCAGACCTGCTGAATTCACCGCCTTTGAAGCGACTCCCTTGCAGGTGGGGAGCCGGGGGCTCGAACCGGGATCCTTAAGCCGGTCCTTGCGCTTTGCGCCACGTGCGCTTAACCCGCTGCGCTACCTACCGCCCGACTCCGTCAATAACTGTTCTTGATGTGATTCCCTCACTTTACAATGAGGCAAAATGGAGATGCAGTAAGGAAAGTAACTAGTATAAGGCAGAAATGAGGACCTGTCCAACTCCAAAGTGTGTGCCCTTCCCTTTATATTCTGCTACCTTCCCCTTCCAGGTTTTCTGCGGTGCTACAGACAACTGATTTCTTAGAGCTGTGGCCTCTGGTGAAGTGAGCTGGTACAGCAAGAATGGTCAGAGAACAGAAGATGAGTCAGAGGCCTTGGGACTCAACTTTCCAAGCCTCTTTTACCCTTGGGGACCGCAGTCTGCCATTTCTTGTGGTTACCCGTTGTTTATCTTAATTCTGTTTGTTTCTTCTTATCCAATGACAACATCACTTCTGTCTCCAAGAGGACAAAGTCACTGAGCCAAAATTAAAACTTAGTTACGCAGGTAACCTAGAATTCCATGAGCCACATGAACAAACTAGTTGGCAGGTGTGTCCAGAGCTGACTTTAACCTTGAACTTCCCCCTCTTTGCCACCAAAACACAACTGTGCTAACTGCAAAAAATGTAAAATAACAAGTTCACAGCAACGATTTCCCTCCTTCTTTCTATTTTCGCGGCGGTAACAGGTTGCAAAGCACAGCAGAGTCAGAAAAAAAGAAAACACATTTTTTGATGAACTGTTTTGCCTTTTTTATTTGTATCACTACATAAACGTAACATCTGACAAACTATAGACATTCTTCGCGCTCTCTGATCTGGCAAGTTCTTACCTTGACCGGAATTATATATCGCTTTTACGGACTTCTTCACTTTCTGTAAGGCTGTTCTATCTTGGTCGAGAGCCTGCAAGAGAAGAAGAGAGGAGAAACAGATGGTGAAAACTCTGGTTTTAAAAAGTCATTGCTTTGTTCAGCTGAGTGCCACAAAACCAATGAACTGGCATTTACTAACAATAAGCCATTTTATCAAGCGCACGTGGCACAAGGACCAGCCTAAGGATCCCGGTTCGAGCCCCCGGCTCCCCACCTGCAGGGGAGTCGCTTCACAAGCGGTGAAGCAGGTCTGCAGGTGTACACAGCACTTGTGTAGTTGTATGTGGTTTGGGGGTAAAAACAGGGTGAGGCGCTGGGTGGGACAGGAAATAGTAGGCAGGCACGCAGTGGCCACACTCAACCATGCCCAGTAAAGAAAATCCTAGTGGCCACAAGAGGTGGTGCACGGTGCTTCTCATGGTACCTGCATGTGGGAGGTCAGGAATTGGACCCCTGGCACTGCACACACCACAGTCATGCTCTGGTTTTTATCTCTCATTAGTAAACAAATCAAGGAACAAGCTTAAAAAAAGGCACCTGAGGGGGTTGGGCGGTAGCGCAGTGGGTTAATCACACATAGCAAAAAGTGCAAAGATGGGCATAAGGATCCCCGCTCCCCACCTGCAGGGGGGTCGCTTCACAAGCAGTGAAGCAGGTCTGTAGGTGTCTGTCTTTCCCCTTCTCAGTCTTCCCTCCTCTCTCCATTTCTCTCTGTCCTACCAACAAGGATGACAGTAATAACTACAATAATAAACAACAAAATGGAAAATGGCTGCCGGGAGCAGTGGATTCATAGTGCAGGCACCGAGCCCCAGATAACCCTGGAGGCAAAAAAAAATACCCCGAAAACTCTCCCAGGGCATTTACTCTCCAGGGATGAGGAGAGGCGAGCATCGCATGTGAGTAACATGAGGGGACTCGACTTCTCACCTGCTTTCAGAAAAATGGGTTAACAGGGTGGATTAGAACAACAGAGACAACAATGAATCCTTAGTACTATTCTCTAACTGCTCCTATGTGGTAGAATCCCTCAGGCGTTAACTGTAAGCTCCCTTTAGTAGACAGGATACACAAGAGCTTTACGCCCAAACCCAACCTTTGGGCCAGTTTTCTCTGAATAATGCAGCAACTGTTCCTGAGTTTGAGTCCCCGCCAAGTCTGATCTCCTAATCCTCAACGAGAAATCTCACTATGGGGGGCCAGGTGGTGGTACACAATGCAATCTAAGAGGACCCAGGTTCAAGCCCCTGGTCCCCATATGCATAGGGGAAGCTTCACAAGAATGAAGCAATACTGTAGATCAGTCTGTCTCTCTGTCTCTCCCTCTCTCTCCAAAATAAGTAGATAAAGGAATCTATAAATAAAATAAAACAATGAATGAATAAAAACTTAAAATCTAGAAAAATCTTATGGGGTCTGGGTGGTGGCTCATCCCGTCGAGTGTCCACGCTACCAAGCTCAAGTGCCCTGGGTCATGTCCCCAGCCCCCAGCTGCGGAGAGAAGGTTCACAAGTGGTGAGGCAGAACTGCAGGTGTCTGTCTTTCCTTATCTCTCAATTTCTCTCTGTCCTGACAAATAAAAGAGAGGAAAAAAGCTTACTTTGTTCTGCTTATTATATTTACATGTAATATATATAGTTCACAATAATATATAATATATAGTTCACAATAATATAATATATATATATAGTTCACAGCATAAACCAGGAGTGTTGACATTTACATTCTTTTTTAAAAAAAATATTTTTATATTTATTTATTTACTTATTCCCTTTTGTTGCCCTTGTTTTATTATTGTAGTTGTTATTGATGTCGTTGCTGGATAGGACAGAGAGAAATGGAGAGAGGAGGGGAAGGCAGACAGGGGGAGAGAAAGACAGACACCTGCAGACCTGCTTCACCTCCTGTGAAGCGACTCCCCTGCAGGTGGGGAGCCGGGGGCTCGAACCGGGATCCTTATGCCGGTCCTTGTGCTTTGCGCCACCTGCGCTTAACTTGCTGCGCTACCACCCGACTCTCTCTTCGTTTTTTCAAACTCCCTTTTTAAAATCTTTTATTTATTATTGGATAGAGACAGAGAGAAATTGAAGGGGAGAGGGGAGGTAGGGAGAGAGACAGAGAGACCCCAGGAGCCCTGCTTCACCACTCGTGAAGCTCTCCCCCTGCAGGTGGGGAACGGGGGACTTGAACCTGGGTCCTTGCACATTCTAGCATGTGTGTGCAACCAGGTGCGCCACCTCCTGGCCCCTCAGAATCATTTTTTCAGCAGTGGCCTCAGAATTCATGTTGAATCGTTAGCAGTTCATCTGTAAAGTAGCAGAGCATAAAGTTCATGCATTACTTTGAAAGGGGAAAAGTGTCTGCGTCTGACAGCTAAAGTCACAAGTAAGGCCGGGGGACATTTCTTTAGCTCCAGTATTTGGCAGAAAGCACACTTGGAGGAAGCTGTTGTTCCATAAAACAGAGCGCCCTCTGGAATTAACACCTCTCCCTCTCTCTTTCCTTCTCCGCTACAAAGTGTCATGCTCTCAACTAGCAGAAAAGCAACACCTGCAGTCACATTTTTTTGCAATGTAGTAATAACATTAAGCAAAGACTGAGAGAATAGTGGCAGATAATGTGAACTAAAAATTACCTCTCTCAGCCCACGAGAGGTATGTTTAAACATGTGCCTACATGTTTGGTATACATGTAAAGGTGAACAACTCAAAAGGGCAGATATGCATGAGGGAGCTGGCAAAGGAGAGGGAACAGAGGCTGGGTGAACACATAAATCCAATGATCTCTCGAAGTGACCAACACCTTCCCTGCCTACAGCTGCCTACGGCCGCTTAACATACTCTCTACATTGGTCAAAACTGAGGTGTTTTATACAGAATAGCACAGCCAACCTTGGTATGAAGACCTGAAACTTGATTTCATGCATATTGATCAGAGAAACCCTACTGGTTAAGCAGCATTATGTGAGAGCTGGCAATGATTCAGATGCAGCAACAGTATAGAAATCCTACATCATAATGGAAAATTCTACAGGAGTCTGAGGCCACTCAGCGCCCCCCCCCCACGTTCCAATGCAGGGTATTTGCACTAGCTATTCTCAAAGCCTAGAACTCACTTCCCTAAGCTCTTCTGAGAGCTGCCTCTTTCTATACAGACCTAAGACTCAAAGCCCTTTTCTCTACAAGGATATCTCTGATCAGTGTAAAACATTAACAATCACTTAGCCCATCCACTTTTTCTTTTTTCTTTCTTTTTTTTTTTTTTTTGCCTCCAGGGTTATTGCTGGGGCACGATGCCTGCACTATGAATCCACTGCTCCTGGTGGCCATTTTTTCCATTTTGTTGCCCTTGTTGTTGTTATTATAGTTATTGCTGTTGTTGTTGTATAGGACAGAGAGAAGTGGAGAGAGGAGGGGAAGACAGAGAGGAGGAGAGAAAGACAGACACCTGCAGACCTACTTCCCCACTTCTGAAGTGACCTCTCTGCAGGTGGGGAGCCCGGGGCTTGAACTGGGATCCTTACACCGGTCCTTGTACTTCGAGCCACATGCACTTAACCCGCTGCACTACCGCCTGACCCCCTATCCACTTCTTCTTTGAGACACTTCATAATAGCTTTTCTAAAGCATCATCATGACCCAAAGTGACCTATGACTTGTTTACTCTTGTGATGTTTAATCTCCTTCCAGGTGAAAACAGGGGCCTTGCCAAATTTCCTTTCCTACTTCCAACAGATGGTAGTTACTCAAAAATGCTCATGATACAAAGTAACCAATGGCTAACTGAGTCAATGAATGGCTTAGTAGTCTCAGCTACAGTAAGTGGTATACAACGCAATATTATTTGCCTTAAAAATGACTGAATGTGTGCTCACTTCGGCGGCACATATACTAAAATTGGAACGATACAGAGAAGATTAGCATGGCCCCTGCGCAGGGATGACACGCAAATTCGTGAAGCGTTCCATATTTTTAGATGATGATTAAATATTGGCTATAATTATTTGTAAAAAAAAAAAAAAAATGACTGAATGAGGTTTTGGATTCAGAAAATGTGGCCCTTTGTACTTCTTCCCCTAACAGTTTAAAACAGATTTTAATCATATATATATATATATATATATATACACATATATATACACACACACACACACACACACACACACATATATGTAGTCATACACACACGTAAGATATTAATGGTTTACATGAGAAACCTGCATAATGTAGGCCAGTGTTTTACACTGAAACAGTAGTTCTGGCATCTTTAAGAAAACTGTGAGCTATCCATACCCTCTCCTCTGAAGGTGCTTCCAGAGGAGAAATTAGCAGCACTGGAAAGAAAAGCACGACAGCTCTGAAGCAGGGACTCCTACTGGTCAATTGAGAGCTTCAAGAGAAAGAACTTTTGCTCACTTGGGGGGAAAACAGTGTTTGCCCCGTTACATACATTTCAGCTACAGTGAGAGAGGGGGCTTCGAAAACGCATTTTAATGGGTGTCTCTGCCTCATCAGCACCACAAAGCAGCTGCTCTTCTGTGGAACTCTCTGGGTCAGACCCGACTGTATCTGCCTTCAGCTTGTTGAACATTCAGAGAGGCAGGAGGACCGGGGAGCAGTGTCTCGGGGCAGCCGCACAGCATTGCACAGTCTGGGGGGGGGGGTTGTAAACATACACCTTCTCCTGCAGCCTGCCTCACAGCCGAATCCGGACCTCACTCACGCATCACGGGGTCGGATGAACCATGCGAGTAAGTCAGCTCTGAGAATGACCCGACTTGGGTTTTTATGTCGCTCATTCACTTAGTCTTCCATTAACTGTGCCTGGCACACGCTGAATGCCGCTCTGTCCCAGACACTGGCCCAAGTGTGAAAACCAGATATTCCCTCCACCTCTGTCTCTCCAGCTGCATGCCCGCTCACTTTCTTTGCCACAGGAGCCAACAACAAAACCCTTTGCTGGAATGAATGGGAAGTCGGGCAGGGCTTTTGATAAGACTGCTGAAAAGGAGTCATTCATCAAACACCAGACCTTACTTCTGCTGGCCTTCCCCCATACCTCCCCACCACTCTACTCTCTGCCTCTCCTTTAAGGGGGTATGCAGGTGGGCACCCCTCTCCTCGACTTGACTCGACTAAAAGTTCTGTAAGGAGAGCCCCAGGGGCATGCTTCTGTTTTCTTCCATCTTCTCTCAGACGACGTTCTGTGGGAATTTGCAGGACAGAGGCAAGCACACAGGGACACACAGGCACGGAGAGAGGGGCAGGGGTTGGTGAAAGAAGTCGCTGTCCACGGAGCAGAATACAGGTCCTCATGACGGCCGGCCAGGCCCTGTGCCATTCAGTTCTCTGCGCTCTGACTCCTGCTCCCACACGCTGTGCCTGTCATGTCTCAGCCAGGCTGCCGTCATTCTTAACCCCTGGGCTTTTCTACCACTGAGCTCTTGCAACTGCTATTCTCCTTGTTGAATCCTCCCTCCCTCTCAAAACTCTTCTCTGGATGGAAAGGGGCCTGGTATAATCCTTCCTTCTCGTGTCTTCACCAGCATTCTGCTTCAGTGCTGGCAAGCAGCAGCAACCCTGGTAGTGTGAGAAGTGGAGGCTCTGCGGATCACCCTGTGTGACAGCCCCCACAGAGCCGGCGGTTACAGTAAGCTCCCCTCCCCCCCGAAGCAGCAGCAGAGACACCGACCAGCAGCGCAGCGGAAGGAAGACATGTCAGCAGCCTGGTATGTGAAGAGAAGACCAAGATGTTATCATTTGTTAGTTTCAAGATTAGTCGGAGTGGAATGAGACTGCCACACAAGAGGAAATGTTCTACCTAAAAAAAAAAAAGAAAAAGAAAAAAAATCCTTTTTTGATTTGCATAACCCAGTTCAGCTCAAAAATGGAAAGTTGATATGCCATCCGAGTCGAGGTCTGAGAGCTGCTGGCCTCACTGTTCTCACCATTCTAGTCTACAAACTGCCCTTAAGGTTCAGTTTCCTGCATGAATATGGATTTCATAGGAACGGGTATTATTTGTTACTAGACCCCCAGGTGATCTGACCAGCAAACACCAGCAGACCATCAACTACTAAAGCTTTGGGTCTCCGTGAGCTGGTCACAGTCAGACCTAAAGAAAATATATTCTTGGGGGGTCAGGTAGTGGCGCATCTGCTTGCGTGCACATGCTACAATGCGTAAGGATCCAGGTTCAAGCCCCTGCAGGAGGAAAGCTTCACAAGTGGTGAAGCAGGGCTCCAGGTGTCTCTCTTTTTCTCCGTCACCACCTTCCCTCTTGATTTCTGGCTGTGTCTATCCAATAAATAAATAAAGATAAAAAAGAAAAAGGAAAGGAAAGGTACTCTTGTATTTCACAAATGTCCACTTTCTTGTGCACCCATAATTATCTGTGAGTTGCGTGTACACTCTGAGGGCAAGAGCTCACACCTATCATCCAAATACCCTGCCTCTATATTAAGAGCACCTAGAATCACAGATGCTTACATCCAGAGTGGTACTCAAAAATGCTGCTCTTTATTTTTTAACCAAAAATTTTCTTTCTTTCTTTTTAAATTTTTTATATTTATTTATCTATCTGTGTTACTTAGTCCTCACAACAGCCCTTAAGTGTTCCACTACCTACATTTCAGAGCTATAAAGGTTGGGACAGGATGAGATTCTGCTGTAAATCAGAGTGGGGTGTGTGTGTGTGGGGGGGGGGGTGTGGGGTGGGTGGGTAAAGGCACACTGGTGAAGACCCAGAGCCCCAGCGGGGAGGAGGCGGCCCAGGGGCTGAGCTTCAGACCTGCTAACATGAGGCCGGGAGCTGCATCCTTGGTGCCAGGTACTACAGAATGCAGGCTCCGCCCTCTCCTGCTCCCGTAACTGGCTCAGGAAATAACCACAAAGGATACTTTCTTCTTTATTGGGGAGGATTAATGGCTCACAGTCAACAGTAAACTACAGTAGTTTGTACACGTGTAACATTTCTCAGTTTTCACATAACAACTCACCAAAATGAATCTTGAAAAAAAAAAAAATCACTCAAGGACTGAATGATCACTAGACAAATGACTTGAAAAACCCTTTTCCTCCCTGTTCTGGGAGTTCTCTGTGAAGGAGCCAAAGAGGAATTGAGAGGGGCATTTCGCTTGAGAACTGAAAGTAGGTGTTTAAGGAAGGATGTGGGGGCTGGGGGAGGAGGACACAGAAGAAAGTAAAGTGGGAAGAAACCAAGGTGCGGCCTGCTGTGCTGAGTCTCTCCAGCCGCCCATCGAGCAGCTGGGCTTGGCTTGTCGGGAGCTAGTCAATGCCGCCCAGAGACGCACCTGGACCCTGCAGCCTTCAAGAATCTCACCAGCTGGCAACTAGGCTTGACGGTGAGCTTCATTTTCATTAAACAATTTTAGTTTAATTTCATCGCCGTCACGTGGCACAGAAAACAGGTTTAATATTAATAATGAAACATACACAGCATGTGACGATGTATAATGTTATGAAAGCCCCTAGAAGCGCTTTAAACGATCAGTCATTTATTTAGAAACACTGCTGAGAGTCACTGGTAGAGAAATTCCTGGCAAAATAAATAAATGAATGAGTGAAAGGAAAAAAATTCTTTAAAAATTCATGTATTAAAAGGCACAGAGTAGGAAGATGGATGAGAAAACACAACCCAACCATATTCTGTCTGCAGGAATCCCACCTCACTCAACAAGACAAACACAGACTCAAAGTGAAAGGATGGAAAACTATCACATAGGCCAATGGGCCACAAAAAAGGGCAGGAACAGCTATTCTCCTATCTGGCAAGACAGATCTTAAGATAAATAAAATTTAAAAAGACAGGAATGGACATTACTTAGTGCTCAAAGGATCAGTCAATCAAGAGGGCTTAACAATTATTAATATCTATGCACCCCCAAAGAATCCATCTAAATCCATCTAACATCTACTGAAAGAGCTACAGCAAGATTTTAGCAGCAACACAGTCATAGTAGTGGACTTTATCACCCACTCTCTCTCGACTGGACAGATTATCCAGGCAGAAAATCAATAAAGACATGAGGGAGCTAAATGAGGAGATAGATAAACTAGAACTACTGGACATGTTCAGAGTCATTCACCCCAAGAAACTGGAATACACATTCTACTGAAATCCACATGGGTCACTCTCAAGGATAGACCATATGTGAGGCCATAAAGACAGTGTCAGCAAATTCAAGAGCACTGAAGTCATCCCCAAGCATCTACTCAGACCACAGTGGCACTTAACAACAAACAAAAAAATTAGTAAAAGTCCCCAAATATGGAAACTCAACAGTACACTATTTACCAGGTACTGGGTCCAAGTGGAAATTAAGGAAGAAATCAAAATGTTTCGAGAGTTCAATGAAAATGAAGACACAAGCTATCAAAATATTTGGGGGACAGCTAAGGCAGTACCGAGAGGGAAGTTCATAGCCATGCAAACACATATTAGTAAATAAGAAAAAGCTCAAGTAAACAGCCTGACTGCACACCTTAAAGACTTAGAAGAAGAGGAACAAAGGAACCCTAAAGCAACCAGAAGGACTGAACTAACTAAAGGTAGGGCAGAAATTAATATAAATGCTGAAAATAAGAGAATCATACAAAAGATCAACAAAGCTAAATGTTGGTTCTTCGAAAGGGTGAACAAAATTGACAAACCTTTAGCCAGACTATCTGGCATTTCTAATGAAGCTCTCTCTGGCCCACAAGGTGGATGGGGATGGAATGCATTCACTAACAAATAACTCCTCTTCCCACTGGTCAGGATCTAAACTGTATTACAGATACTGGTAAAAACAAGGCAATTCTTCTGTAGGTGGGGGAAAGACAAGACAACAACTATAGATATCAACTTTTTGGGGAAAGGCACACCGAAGGGACCAGGTGGCCAAAGCAGGTGGCCACAGAGGACAAAGGGATAGATGGGGCTCACACTGGAAAGGGAGGCAGAGCCAGGGCAGAGTCAGGGCTGTATTCAGAGGATAACAGTTAGACAGAGTCACTGAGGTTTTAGAAGACTGTCCTGCACTTCAGGAAAAAAAAAAAAAAAAAAGAAGACTGACAGACTAATAGATGTTGAGCCAGTGTGGAAAGGGAAGAGCCAACAGGCAGGACATTTCACAAACAACTTCTCTCAACCATTCCTGTCTTGGCTCAATCCACTTCCTTCTTAGAGACCACACCCTGCAGGGGAAGGCTTCTTCCAACAGTATCCCCTGCCCCTTCACATGCACTCCCTTGGCCCATGGCACCAGGGAGTTCACTTCACTAGGTAGAGTGCACATTTTACCTGGAGTGGGGACCAGAGTTTGATTTTTGAAGCCACATGGGGAGACCATGGGCAGCAGGCCACAAGAGAAGTCGTTGGATGATGATGAGGTGCTTTGATGCCTCTCTCCCGAAACAATGAATAAACAGTGGTTCCGTGGTCTTGAACACGCATGGGGCCATGGGTTCATTCCCTGGCAGCATATTAGGGGATAATGGTAAAGGGTGCTCATCTGGAATCCAATGTCACACTCCTCTGCTCAACTCTCCAATCACCAAACCCTGACAACTCGGGGCTGGGTGGTGGTGCCCCTGGTTGAGCTCACCTGTTATGATGCACACAGACAGGGGCTTGAGCCCCCGGTCCCCACCTGCGGGGGAAAGCTTTGCGAATGGTGAAGCAGGGCTGCAGGTGTCTCTTTGTCTCTCTCCCTCTCTATTATCTCCTCCCCTCCTGATTTCTGGCTATTTCTATCCAATAATACATAAAGATAATAAAAAGATTAAAGGAAAAAAAACACCCTTGTTAACACTACTTATTTCAGCAGTACTCTTTCTGGAAAAGACTCTTGACTTGATCAGCCTCAGTCAGACGCTTCTGCAGCCTCTCTACAATTCTTTCCCTTTTAAAAATCTATTTACTTATTATATATGTTACCAGAGCACTATCCAGCACTGCCTTATGGTGGAGGAGGAGGCGGTGGTGGTGGTGGTGGTGGTGGTGGTGGGGGGATGGTTGGAACTTGAGACTTCACAGCCTCAGAAATGAAGTTTTTTTCATAACCAAAAATCTCCGCCTCCCAGCCTTCAGCTGGCCTCGTTTGTACTCCACATCAAGGTCAGAAACCCTTCAGAGAATATAAGCCAGGTGTGCCACTTTCCTAATCACCTGCTCTTCTCTGCGTCACCCCACATGAACG
This sequence comes from Erinaceus europaeus, assembly GCF_950295315.1. Taxonomy (NCBI): domain Eukaryota; kingdom Metazoa; phylum Chordata; class Mammalia; order Eulipotyphla; family Erinaceidae; genus Erinaceus; species Erinaceus europaeus. Next base: position 205,256,917 of record NC_080162.1, on the reverse strand, counting down.
CTCACAGACTTCCTTTTGCCACATCTGTTGGTATGCATGAGACCCCTTCTGTTTCATTTGGTTTAAATCCCCCCTGCTTAACACTATTTTATTTACATAACCACTGTTAACAAGTTCCACCCTCCCTCCAGGGCATTTGTGGTTCAGTGATAGGATTCTTGCCTAATCTGCCCCCTCTTTGTCACACTCTGATTTTCACCAGTCACTTTTCTCTCCACCCTCTCTATGTCACATCCTGTTTCCACCCTACTTGGCAAGTATATATAAAGACAGCATTGTGAGTTTTAGAGTACTGTACTTTGAGTTTAACTTAGCTCGTCTTAGATTGCGCTGCGTCCTGCATGAATAAAGAGATACTGCCTACAACCCAGCCATGAGTCCCTGGTCGTCTGTTACCTGCCTGTGAAGCCAGCCCCGGTGAAAACAACCTAACCCGTCAAAAACAACACACATCTGTGCTTCTCATTGTCCCTTCCTTTTCATCACGTGCACTTCAAATTAACGGTGTCCAGACAAGTCCCTTATCTGCCCTCTGCGCCTCTAGAGAAACCAAGTTCCGTAGCTACCGTTCTCTCCTTCTGCAGTGGTGGTGCCTTTTCTCCATCATCATCTCCAATCTTATAAAGGTCCGCTCAGCCCTTGAGGCAATTATACCATCTCCTCTGAGAGCACCCTCCTTATATCCAGCAGTGTTATGAGAACACCTATCACACAGATTTGTTTTGAATACATTTCTATCACCGGCTTTCTGACCCCACTCCAGGACTGGTCTGGACCAAGTTCTCTCCAGCAAAACCTTGTGCAGGATCCAGGATGCGTCAAGCCCTTAGCTCGGCTTCCTGGGGCCTCTCGGACTCCCAGGCTGTAAATCTGGAAGACTGGACTGAAGACAGTCTCTCTGCAGGCTCTGCGCTGCTGAAAATGAAACACTTTTCAAGTTCTGGGAACATGATTTCTGGCATTTCAACTCTGACTATGACAGATCTCGTTTTATTTAGTGACTTAATACTGAACTGCAAAACTGCAAGGCAACAGGGGTATAAGTCCACACCGTTCCCAGCACTGGAGCTCGGAATCCCCAGTCCCTCCACCGGGAAGCTACCGCAGTTCTCCTAAGGTTGCAGATACGGGTTAACTCTTTCTTCGACCATCTGTCTGTATCGGTATAGGACTGCCCCACCTTTTTGAAGGTCCCATTTTCTCTTCCTTCCCAAGTTACACATAACCTATTACTACATCCAAATGTCCTTCCCTTTTTCTTCTCTCTTTGGATGGAGCTGGAGTTCAGAGTCCTCTGATCCTCTTCCCTCATCCTTTCTCCCCCATTGGGAGTATGGATCAAAACTGTTTACGGGGTGCAGAAGGTGGAAGGTCTGGCTTCTGTAACTGCTTCTCCGCTGAACATGGGCGTTGGCAAGTCAATCCATCCCCCAGCCTGCCTGATAGATTTTCTTTTATTTTACGCCCCTCCCCTTTTTATTAATGTGGTTCCAGGAGCTAACCCAGGGTTCATGTATGAGGCATGCCTGTACCCTGCTGCTGAGTCACCAGCTCACCACAGCGCTCACTCTGTCTCAGCACAGCTCTCTCTCTCTCAGTACAGGTCTCCCTCTCTCTATCTTAGCACAGCTCTCTCTCAGCACACTCCTCTTTCTCTCCCCCCCCTCTCTCTCAGCACAGGTCTCTATCTTAGCACAGCTCCCTCTCTCTCAGCACATTCCCCCCCCTCTCTCTCCACAGCACTCTCTCACTCTCTCTCAAGCACAGGTCCCCCCCCCCTCTCTCTCACTCACTCTCTCTCTCATTATTCTATGAAAAGAGAAAATGAGCAAGAAAGAGAGCCAGAGAGATGGACGCAAGCGGGGCTCACTCCCCATGAAGCTCCTCTGTGTCTTTGCGGCTGGTCCTGTGCAGGGGTACAACTCCAGGCTTCACGGAGGTCAGGCATGTGCTCTACTCAGTTTTCAATGAGAGCTTCTAAAAGTTTTAAAAAAGTAAACTATTTATGCCCTTTAATGTTACTGACATATAGCTGCATCTTAGAAAGTGACTCCAACAGGTGTTTCTGTCCCTCTGGTCTCCGCTTACAGGTGATTTAATATTTCAAAGGACAAAGGCTCAACAATTTGAGCCCACTGTTAAAATTCAATCTGATTACCAATTCGAAGTTTTAAGTGCTTAGACTGAAGGGATATACACTCAGTTCTTCTTCTTCTCCTTCTCCTTCTCCTTTTTATGCCTCCAGGGTTATTGCTGGGGCTCAGTGCCCGCACCATAAGTCCACTGCTCCTGGAGGCCACCCCCCCCTGTTTTGTTGCCCTTGTTGTGGTTATTGTTGTTGATGTCGTCCATTGTTGGATAGGACAGAGAGAAATGGAGAGGAGGGGAAGACAGAAAGGGGGAGAGAAAGATAGACACCTGCAGACCTGCTTCACCGCCTGTGACTCCCCTGCAGGTGGGGAGCTGGGGGCTCGAACCGGGATCCCTACACCGGTCCCTGCACTTGGCACCATGTGCGCTTAACCGGTGGCGCCACTGCCCCACCCCCATATACTCATTTCCATGGTCTATGCATCAAAAAGTCTGAGACATTCAATTCATTCCCCCCCCCACTCATATTAATTAGTGATTTGTGAGACTATGGATTAATAGGAGTGTATATTAACACCATTCTCACCACTAAAGGCCTGTACTCCCCCCATGAAGCTGAACATCTGCCTCCCTCTCCCCCCAGAGATTTTTCCATCAGGGCCATTGCAGTTCCTAAAGAAATGCCTCCACGTTGGGCGCCAGATGTCGGGTCCCTCGGGGGAACGAGCCAGCCCGGCTCCCACCTCTCGGTCTGGCTTGTTGGCCACCAGCGCTTAGATGGAGGGTAGGGAACCTCGGGCCAGCAGAAGCAGGGGTGAGCTCGCTGAGGGGTCTCCTGTCGGGCTAGCTTCGCGGACGGGAGAGAGACGACCAGGGACTCATGGCTGAGCTGGGAAAGCAGTTCAATCTTTATTGACGAGCGGAGGTGCAGTTCAACAATCTAATCTCTATTCATTAGAAAATCCTGTCCTTAGGGGAGTTGGCGGTAGTGCAGTGGGTTAAGTGCACGCACGTGGTGCAAAGCGCAAGGGCCAGCATAAGAAAACCCTGTCCTTTATATCTCCTGAGGCGGAAGTGTCAGGAAGAGGAAGTACGTAGGATAGGGGGTGGGGAGAAGGGAAAAGCGCATGAACCAGTGGGGATTAAACCAATGAAAACAATGATTATGTAAATAGACCACAGCTTCAAGCAATGCAACAGAGGGGGTCTTAGAAGCAGAATTTAGAAAGCAGACCAACAGTCTCCCAGCATACCGTGGTGGGGACAGCACGACAAACCCCCTCAGGCTACCGTGGTGGCGGACAGAACCTTTTATTGACGCAGCTACAAGTTTATAAAGGGGCAGCTGTGCAGGGGAAGTAGCCAGCTGGCCCATGTGATCAATATCTCCTTATAAAAGAGAGCAAGGCAATGAGAAGGTGTGGATGGTGATGCAGGAACAGGGAAACAGGAATATAAGGAAGGAAGGCGAAGCCCACCAGAGGAAGGAGGGGCTCGTAGGAAGGTTGGAATTCCCCTGCGTACTCTGGCCACATCTCGCTTGACCACAAGGCTGGCATACCAAGGGGAGTCTGATGGACGAGCTTGTGGGGGGGGGGGCAGCCATCCCTGCTCAAACGCATTAGACCCACATGCCACAGTTCAAACTCAGTCAAATTCTGCCTTGGGTTTTCCTTTCTGTTCTTCTTTCTCAACTTCTGTTTATGAGTGGGATCATCCCATACTCTGCCTGACTGACTTCCTTAGGCAGACAACCCTACCAAGTCCCGGAGCTCTGCTTCCCCAGAGCCCTGCCCCACTAGGGAAAGAGAGAGACAGGCTGGGAGTGTGGATCCACCTGTCAACACCCATGTTCAGTGGGGAAGCAATTACAGAAGCCAGACCTTCCACCTTCTGCACCCCACAATGACCCTGGGTCCATACTCCCAGAGGGATAGAGAATGGGAAAGCTGTCAGGGGAGGGGATGGGATATGGAGCTCTGGTGGTGGGAACTGTGTGGAGTTGTACCCCGCTTATCCTATGGTTCTGTCAACTCTCCATTTTATAAATTAAAAAATGTTAAAGAAAAGACAAAAACAAGGTAAACAACTGGCAGGCACATGTAAGACCTTCATGAAGGATCTTCTAGTTAAGATGCCTGTGAAGCTGAAAGGAAAAGGTCATGTGTTCAGCTCAGCCTTTAATTCCAGTAAATTTAATGTCCTTTTTTTTGTGCATTCTCTTTCAAGAAATACTCTTTTTTTTTAAAGTGCATCTGTCAATATTATGAAATAAGCACTAGTAATGAGTAAATAGAGTCAGCAAGTATTATGGGCTGAAAAATTAGTAAATGGTAAAGACAGGTCCCATCCCTCTCCGCCGCCATTAGGGTAATCAATCATCAGGGCTCGGTACCTGCAAGATGAAAGTGCTGCTCCAGGTGGCGTCTCTCTCTCTCTCTCTCTCTCTCTCTCTCTCTGTCTCTCTCATAGGACAGAGAGAAACTGAGAAAGGGTGGGGAAATGGAGATAGACAGCTGTAGACCCACTGCAGGTGAGGAGCAGGGGCCCAAAGCCCGTCCTTGTGCTTGATGATGCGTGCTTGATAAGGTGTACCTGAAAAGGTGTGCCTAGCTGGGTGCTCCACCGCCCGGCCTCCCAAAGCCATGCTCTTTACTCAGAAAAGTGTACTTCTAAAATCCACGTTCCTTTCACCACAATGGACTGCGCTTCCAATGAAAAGCAGCTTCATTCCAACGGGGTCTTGCCCACGTACACGCCATGCTAGTCTCTCTCTAAGTGCTTCGTCTCCCTGACTTCACCGGAAAGACCCTCAGGGAATAAGAGTCACAAGCCTGGGGCTCCAACCTCCTGTGTCTTCTCCAAAACAAACCTCAGAGCTGCCACTGCGGATCTGGTTATTGTTAAATAACGTTTTCTACAGAACAGACAGACCTAATTTGACAGAGGAAACCACAAAATTCCAAGACCTATTTGCATGCAGACGGTGACCAAAAATGAAGGGCTGCTTCTCATGAAAACTTGGATCTCGTGATATTTATATATATTTGGAGAAAACATGTTGTTTAAAGACAAAGGAATGGGTAAGTGGCATTTCTCAAATTGTGATCTGCAAGATACTCTTTTCTGAGAGATGCTGAGAAATATCTGGGAGAGGGAAAGGGGGTTCCTAACAAATTTGTGAAATACTAAAGGCTCACTCACTATACATTCTTCCAGATACCAACGCTACATCCAATTATCAGAAAAGAATTCGTTATTTTTATAGATTTATTTATTTTTATATTTATTTTCCCTTTTGTTACCCTTGTTTTCATTGTTGTTCTTGTTGTTGATGTCGTTGTTGTTGGATAGGACAGAGAGAAATGGAGAGAGGAGGGGGAAGACAGAGAGGGAGAGAAAGACAGACACCTGCAGCCCTGCTTCACCAGAAATGTTAAGTTGAAGAGAGGTATGAGAGCTACTGTTGTTGCTAGCTGCAGCTGCTAAGCGCTGGACATTTTCTTCTTTCACAATTTTCTTGTATAACATTGTACAGTTTCTCTAGAACTTGACTTACGAGCCTTCAAAGAGTGTCTAGTCACACAGTCAATGTTCCCGTGTTCCCTCAGTGATTGCAAAAAGAGCCAACCAAAAAAACTAAGTTTCGTAGAAAACGAGGGAGAAAAAGTACATGCACGCGCTCAGTCATCTCCTTGTGGCCTTGCAAACTGTACATTTAAAAAATTAGTAGAATATTGTGTTTCAAGAGCTCCTGTCTGGGGCCAAAAAGAAAACTGTAATCACAGCAATTACCTTGTGAACCTCTAATTTCTGTTGTAGCTCTAAAGTTCGGAGCAGCACACCCACCCACAAGCATCAAGGCTCTTTCATCTTGAAGCAATTTCAGCTCCATTCTTGGGAAAATAATAATTATAGGTACAACAAGGTATTTAGAGACCAAAAAAATATAGTCATGAGAACACCATTTCCATATTATAACATAATGAGTGTTCCTTAAAAGAATTAAAACCTAGACTGGAAAGGAGCTTTCTGAGTCACATTTTTTTCCCCCCCAGGATTCTACCTCAGAACAGAACGGTGTTTGCCAGCAAACCAGTTAGCAATCACTGAGCTAGTTGGCCTTTGAGCTTCCTACTGGTCCTGGGGTTCTAAAGTGTCCTGCTCAGCAGCCAGCGAGGTAGTGAGATGCAGTCTGCAGACCCCACCTCAGCCCTGCCACACAAGCAAGTGCTGCATCAGCTGCCTCCTCAGCAGCCCACGTCACAGCCGTGTCCGTAGTGAGTTACTGCACTCCATGTAGACGCAGCCGTCGGGATGGAGCTGGGAACACAGTCGGCACTGAGCGGGCGGTGGCTAGGACTTGCAGGAGCAGGTGCTCGGACCCATTTTCTCCAAGTTCTCAAGGGATCAACTATCATCAGCAAGAAGAACTCTTCTCTTCCTCCTCCTTCCAAATATTTTTATTATCTTTTTTCTTTGTTTATTTGATAGAGATAGCCAGAAGTTGAGAGGGAGAGAGACAGAGACGCCGGTAGCCCTGCTCGACCATTCGCAAAGCTTTCCTCCTGCAGGTGGGGTCCAGAGACTCAAGCCCGGGTCCTGGAGCCCTGTAGTGCGCGCGCTCAACCAGGTGCGCCACTGCTCAGCCCCTGCAAGAATGACTGTTACAGACCAGTGCCAATATAGACAGGAAGCCAAAGGAAAAAGAAAGGATGGGAAGGGAGGGGAAGGGATGGGAGGGAGAGGAGGAAAAGGAAGGGAGCAGAGGCTTAGACCAGCCATCCAGACTCGCTCTTCAGATCAGTGAGATCACACCAGAGTGCACTCAAGGCGTTGGGAGAGAAATATCGCCACGTCTATTTGCATCCTTTGCGTCACACAATTACATACATCGGAACAGAAGAGACTCGGCATACAACTTGCACCGTGTGTTCAAAAAGTTCCTACAAGTGAGATGCACAAAAAGGCTGGAAAACACTGCTCTGCTCACAAACCCGCGGCCTTGCTGCGCTTCCATATGAACGACAGTGTGGTGAACGTGGAGCGCGGAGACAGAAATGCAGCCGGGAGCTCTCTGTGGTCCTTGTACCGCCAGAACCGCTGTCAAGCGCTTCAAAGGCACTTACGTTCGACTAGTTCAAGGAGACTTATGCGCCTCTAGGGTCGGAGCTATGTTATCTGCACTAGCTAAGGAGTGGGAACGAGTCTGGACACATGTCCACGGTTGGACTACGGGCTAATGAAATTCTGGGCTCTGCTGCAGTTTGCAGTTAAAGACATGAGTGTCCCTTGGGGCGAGAACGCGTGGCTGGAGGTGATCTGAGCACTCATGTAAATTAGGAGGGAAAAGACTCTTAGTGCGTGGTCCCGTCCTTCACTTTCACAAATACGGTTGCTTACAGAGTAGATTTAAACATCTACTTCTCAGCATGGCTGTCAAGTAATGAAGTTTCTATTAATAATGATAGGGTGTTTTTTTTTTTTTTTTTTTTGGCTTTATTTTTGCATCCAGTGCTGGGGAGTTGTGCAGATGCAGTCACAGCTGCCACATTGTCCCCTCAGGTTACTGCCAGTTCCCACGAGAGTTAGACGATATTCTCGGAGTGCCTTTCCCAACCAATCCTGTCCTGACTCATCACTCCTGGTTTTTGCCCTATAAAGCCCTCCTACGTCCGCCTCTCTCTCTCTCTCTCTCTCTTGCCCGCTGTTCACCTCAGTGAATAGACGCAAGGGAAGGGTGCTGTGTGTAGCGGGAGGCAGCCATTTTGCTAGCTCCACGTGGCCCGAACCACTGCGCTCTCACCCAACCCTGAGGTGCCCTCGCGAATAAAGTATTGTGCTCCCTCTCCACTCCCTCCGGATCTCCTCTATCTCTCCTCCGCGTCGCAGCCCGACACTCCAGGGTTCGAATCCACTGCTCCTGGAGGCTATTTTTTTCCCTTTTGTTGTTTTATCATTGTTGTGATTATTATTGTTGTTGTTGATGTCACTGTTGTTGGATAGGACAGAGAGAAATGGAGAGAGATGGGGAAGATAGAGGTGGGGGGAGAAAACACCTGCAGACCTGCTTCACTGCCCGTGAAGCGACCCCCTCCCCGCAGGTGGGGAGGCGGAGGCTCGAACTGGGATCCTTACGCCGGTCCTTGCGCTTTGCACCATGTGCGCTTAACCCGCTGCACTATTGCCAACTATCCCAATAAGGATAGTTAAAGTTGCATGTGTTTTTGATCATGATTAAGATACTCATAGGACTAATGAGTATCTTTAGCATATTAATAATTCACAGGCCCCAGACATAGCATTCAAAAATGTCTCCAGTTTTTGACTTCTGAAAACCAGTCACAATACCAGAAATGTCACAAAGGCCTAAATTACCCTCTTGCAAATCAGAGTTGTATGTCATTCAGACCAGCAGTTAACTCAAAGACAGCTTAAAAGCATGCGACAGCTAATGCATAATGCCTTCTACTTTAGGGCCGTACTCCAAACACACAACAGCTAGCCCGTAACATGTACCCTTTCCAATTAAGCTCCCTCAGGACAGCAATTCAGACAAAGTGTCCTAATGGCAGGGGAATGCTGCCAAGACCCCGGGACCTATTGATTCAGTGTTCCTTGAGGGAAACAGGAATAAGGACCGGAGTGTGTTCTAAGCACACATAAATACTATACTTTACAGGGATTGGTTCCATCGTGACAAATATTCCTACTTACAGGCATTTAAGAAGCTTTCTATAAGTCAAATATTTGAAATTCAATCTGAACTCAGCTGCTTTCTTCAGTAGCTATTATTATGTTATTAAGTTAGAGAATGAATCACCTGGAAGTGTACAGAGTATAACTCTTGGGCTCCAGGTCTGGGGTATACCAAGCCACTCGATCTGAGACTGGTTTTTCAGAGTTATCTGGGAAAAGACCTTAATCTCCACTCTAGGGAATTCATTCATTTAACATATATCCAATGTTAGGAGCCCACATCAAGGAATAGAGATATGATCTCTTACCTCAAGGAGAGTGATAGATTATGACTTTAATTATGTTTAGTAGGTAGCTAAACAGGAAATATTTTTTATCTACTTATTTTGCCTCCAGGGTTATTGCTGGTGCTCGATGCCTGCACTATGAATCCACTGCTCCTGGTGGCCATTTTTTCCCCCCATTTTTGTTGCTGTGTCATTATTATCGCTGTCGTTGTTGTTGGACAGGACAGAGAGAAATGGAGAGAGGAGGGGAAGACAGAGAGGGGGGAGAGAAAGACACCTGCAGACCTATTTCACCACTTGTGACTCGGAACCTCCCCCCACCCCGCAGATGGGGAGCCGGGGGCTCGAACCGGGATTCTTACACCGGTCCTTGCACTTCACGCCACCTGCGCTTAACCCGCTGTGCTACCGCCTGACTCCCTCTGACAACTTTTCAAAATACTGCTGGGAGTCAAATTAAAGGGATGATAAGGGCTGCAGCATTAAGGGCTCTAAGAAGGCATGCTGACTCAGAGTCAGTGATTTTATTCACACCGAGCTGTGTTCCCAGTATTCTGCTAGTTCTTTCCCGACGTACCAAGCTCTGCAGACACTATCTGGGGAGGGGCGGTGGCCTGTATCTCATGCAGTAACTACAACGTCCATCCTCAAGCAAAGCTGCTTCTCTGCAAATGTGTGACCAGCTGCAGTGTCAGCACGATGGCAAGTGGCACTTGACTCTCAAAACGCCCCAGAGAGCCTCCGGGTGACTCTACTTCCGAGAAGTCAACAGTTTCTTCACTGTCCTTGACAGCCTGTATGCACAAAGAAGTGGTTCAGACAAGAACAATAATGGCGGCCTTGACAGGTGAAGTGGTACTTTGTGATGGTTTTGAGGCCCCGTGAGCTTCTGTCTCACAGGAAGCTGCCTTGTGAGGAATAGGATTTTAGGGCTTTCACATACTTAGAACATCCTTAAATTTGAAAATCAGCTCACCATTCTCCCTGATCTGTCTCCGTCCTGCCCGATTAACAATGAGGAAAACAAAGGGTCTTTAGTCAGTGAGTTTGGGAAACACTTGACCCTGTGCTTGCTTCTGAGAATTAGAAACCTGGATCCGTGTGCAGAGCGATATGCTAACCGGATGCACCACCACCCAGCCCTAGAGCCACTGTTTGTGGGGGCTGTGTTGATGGCAGCAGACTGGGCCTTGTCTGTCAGTGGACAATTTGCTAATGCACTGGGGGAGGACGGGTGTTGGGGTCCATTTTACTTCTCCCGGGGGCAAAGATGATAATCCACTCACAATTAGGTTAAAACATAGAACTAACATATTAAAAATGAGATTATTATTTAGGGAAAACATTAGGGGCTGGGGAGAGAGCATAATGGTTCTGCAAAAAGATTTCTGTGCCTGAGGCTCTCAAGTCCAGGTACAATCCCCAGCACCACCGTAAGCCAGGGCTGAGCAGTGCTCTGGTTCCTGTTCTCTCTCTCCCTCCCTTACTCTGAATTTCTAATTAAAAATAAGTAAATAGAATACTGAAGAGAAAAATGTAGACAGTGTGAGAGAGGGGCGTCAGATCATCACTCTGTCACAAAGGAGACCTGACACATGACGGTCTGCCATTCTTGCTCTTTTCTGCTGAGCCATCTTCTGGGTCACAAAAATAATGAAAAGTTTTAAAGTTTGACTTTAACATCATAGCCCCCAAATTCGGTCTGGAAAGAACACTTGGCACCTCTCTCCTTTTTTTAGAAGCGCCTATCAACATCTCGGAACTAGTTTTCGGCATAAACTAAACTACTCTGGGTAACTAGCAGGGTTCGGTGCCTGCACTAGGAATCCATTACTCCTGGTGGCCTTTTTTTTTTTTTTTTTCTTTCTTTCATTTTATTGGATAGGACAGAGAGAAATTGAGAGGGGAGAGGAAGACAGAGAGGGGGAGAGAAAGACAGACACCTGCAGACCTACTTCACTGCTCGTGAAGCACCCCCCCCCCCGTGTGCGCAGGTGGGGAGCTGGGGGCTCAAACTGGGGTTCATTTAATTAATTAATTAATTAATTAGGTTTTTGTTTGTTTGGTTGTCTTTTACCAGAGCACTGATCAGCTCTGACTCAAGGTGGTGGTGGCGGTGGTGGTGGGGGAATTGAACCTCGGATTTTGGAGGCTCAGGCATGAGAGTCTCTTTGCATAGCCCTTATGCTGTCTACCCACTGCCCGCACTGGGATCCTGGAGCGGGTCCTTGTGCTTCGTTCGCACTATGTGCGCCTACCCCAGTGTGTCACTGCCAGACTCTGTTTCTAAACACTGTGTGAGTTCAGGCACCTCCCTTCTGGAATTTAACACATTTATCCCAGCGCATCACAGCTTTTAAAAGGACCGGGGATACAGTGAATGTCTGATAAATGGGAGATTTTTGGTAAGTACTACTTTTGGTTCTGAGACTGTAACTCCAGGAGGTTATGGTTACTTTAAACCAGTTCTTGTATTCCAAATGCAATGACTTGGGGATCTCATGGCAGACATACAGTATCTGATTGTTGACTGATTTACTAGCCCCCATCCCCCTCCCGCCCGTGACAAACAAGCACCAGGAGACCAACGAAGGTCTTTGCCTCAGTTCTTATGTCTATTTCCTTCAATTTTGGCATTTTCCTAAACAATCCCAATCAATTTCAAAAATAAATTCTGGAAGGGCATCTATCCATCTACATAGGATCATTTGAAAAATGTTCTGAAGGCTGGGAGTAAGAAGAAAGGAAAAGAAAATTGCCTCCACAGGATATGCTTCATACGATTTATGACTCAAGTTGATTTAAGAAGTAGTGATCTGAGAAGCCACGTTATGGCTCACTGAACAGGGGAGACTTTTTCCCTTCATGCCTTGGGCTTACTGAACATCAACTCGGTCTCCATTGGGAGTTTTCTCCTGTATTTTTCCTCAACAAGCTTCAAATATTTTCCTGTTTTCCACTCCTTTAAAATGTGTCCTTTCTGTTTCATTTCAGTCACAACTGAAGCACATTCTCATGAGTTGCTGGTATGGAGAGAACAGCCTCCAAGTAGACGCTTAAGTGCTTAAAATTCACTTTAAAACCTTGCCAGACCGCTTTGGGAAACTACACTGAAATTGTCCTGCATACAAGTGCTCGCTTGCAGTCTGACTTTCCTCTCAAATCTGAGGCTCATATCCTAGAAATGGAGGGCAAAAATAAACCAACAAGAACCAGGCTCTGATGGAGCAGGCGCGTTTTATCAGGGTGACTGGGACTAGAGGGGGATTTCAGGCAAGATGGCGTGACTTAGAAATACTGTTCCCGGGAGCTGGGCGGTGGCACAGCGGGTTAAGCGCAGGTGGCGCAAAGTGCAGGGACCCGAGTAAGGATCCCGGTTTGAGCCCCTGGCTCCCCACTTGCGGGAGGGTGGGGGGGGGGGTCGCTTCCCAGGCGGTGAAGCAGGTCTGCAGGTGTCTGTCTTTCTCTCTCCCTGTCAGTCTTCCCCTCCTCTCTCCATTTCACTCTGTCCTCTCCAACAACGACATCAATAACAACAATTAATAACTAGGACAATAAAACAACATGGGCAACAAAAGGGAATAGATAAATACAGTAAAAGAGGAAATGCTGTTCCCAAAACCCAGCCTGAGGAGCCACCGCTATCTTGCCAGGCTCACCCATGGGCTAGTCGGGCCACACGGCCTGGCTGTCGCGCCTGCTGGTGGGTGTCTCACGGCGTACAGGAGGGTGGGAGGGAGGCAGGGAGACGGGTCTGCCTTTCTACAGAAAGAAACGACACACAGCCTCACTGGACTACACGGCAAGAACTACAAGGCAGGCGGCTAGCACACCCCGTCTAGAGCATATTGTATGGAGTGCAAGGACCCACACAAGGATCCGGGTTCGAGCCCAGACTCTCCACTTGCGGGGGGGGGGGAAGCTTCACAGGTGGTGAAGCGGGTTTACAGGTCTCTCTCTCCCTCTCCCTGCCTCCAGGTTAGCTCGGGCTTGGTGCCGGCACTACTGAGTCCACTGCTCCTGGCGGCTTTTCTTTCTCTTTCTTTTGATAGGGCAGTTGAGAGAGGAGGGGAAGACAGAGGGGGAGAGAAAGACAGACACCTGCAGGTCTGCTTCACCGCCTGTGAAGCCGGACCCCAAGCCCCACCCCACAGGTGGGGAGTAGGGGCTTGAACTGGGATCCCTTGTGCAAGCCCTTGCGCTTAGTACTATGTGCGCTTAACTGGATGGGTGTGCCACCGCTCCCCTCGCCCCAACCTCCCCTTCCTCTCTCCATTTCTCTCTGTCCTATCCAGTAAAATGGAAAAGAGGTGGCTGCCAGGAGCCGTGGATTCATTCACCAAGCCCCAGCGATGACCCTGGAGGCAAAAATAAACAAACAAACTACAAGGCAAACAAATTATAAATATGTTGTTACTTCTTATGTGAAGTAAGAAACAGAAAACCTTTCTAATTAACTGGATTTATTTTCAGCCACCAGCCATACTGCAGATCATGACAAATGCCTCTCACGGCAGTGTTTCCTCTCCCGAACATTTCCGACATCATGAAGCCACAAGTAGTTACAAATTCTTTTCCTTTTTTTCCTCTTCTTTCAAAAGGATGAATAACAAACCTCTAAGACACTACAGTTTTCCTTTCCATTAGTAGGTCTTTACAGTACTTCCTTTTTTTAAAAAAATTTAATTTCTTTATTGGGGGATAATGGTTTACAGTTGAAAGTAAAATACAATAGTTGGTACATGCATAACATTTCCCACTTTTCCACATAACAATACAACCCCCACTAGGTCCTCCTCTGCCATCCTGTTCCAGGACCTGAACCCTCTCCCCACCCCAAAGTCTTGTACTTTGCTGCAAGATACAGTGCTTCTTGTATTTCTGTGACACTATAAGGTCTCGGCATGCAGGTTTAGTAATGACTTAGTAGAACTGGTATAAATCTGAGCAAATGCACTCAGTCACTCTGTAATTCCACAGTCTTTCTCTGGCAGATAACACCTTCTGCTCCCCTCTGGTATTTCTAAGGGGTCACTCATTTTTCTGGGCTACCAGGACATGAGCTTTGCGCGAGCAGGTGTTGGTCACTCCTGTCCCTGCTGTTCAAGTAATCGCCATGCTAACAGCATCCTAGCCACTTCTCTCTAACAGGGAAAAGTCTACTCCAATTCACCTGATTGCTGAGCTGAAGTGAGACTTGTATTTTACTTAAAAAAAAAGGGGGGGGTGTCGGGCGGTAGCGCAGCGGGTTAAGCGCATGTGGCGCAAAGCGCAGGAACCGGCGTAAGGATCCCAGTTCGAGCCCCCGGCTCCCCACCTGCAGGGGAGTTGCTTCACAGGCGGTGAAGCAGGTCTGCAGGTGTCTATCTTTCTCTCCCCTTCTCTGTCTTCCCTTCCTCTCTCCATTTCTCTCTGTCCTATCCAACAACAAATTGCATCAACAAGGGCAATAATAATAACCACAACGAAGCTACAACAAGGGCAACAAAAGGGGGGAAAAATGGCCTCCAGGAGCGGTGGATTCATGGTGCAGGAACCGAGCCCAGCAATAACCCTGGAGGAGGGGAAAAAAAAAAAAAAAGCAAAAGCTGAAGAACTGAGAGGCTAGCTGCACACAGGACAGGCTCACCCCAGGAGTAACTCCAGCTCTGCCTCCTAGCACGCTGGGCTTCTCAATACAATGCAAAGGCACCTTCAGAGGGCTGGCGGGGCACTGTGGACCGGAGCACAGTGGGTGAGGACGACTGCACTGACCCCATACATCTGAGAAACATGGGCCATTTAAGTCTCTAGTGGGATCCCCTGGATCCCTACATGTGTGACCTTCTCCAACCAGTAGACTGTAGTGTGAGTGAGTATACAGGTCAAAGGTAACCAGTCAGAGTCTGTACATGGAACCTCTTTTCTCTCTTTTTTACATTGTATTAGTGATTTCATAAAGATTAACAAGATTATAAGACAACAGGGGTACAATTCCACACAGTTCCCAATGTCCCATCCCCTCCATTGGAAGCTTCCCTATTCTTTATCCCTCTGGGAGTATGGACCCCCCCAAATTTTTTTAAATAAATTTTTAAAATGATTATTTATTGGATAGAGATGATCAGAAATCAAGAGGGTAGAGGGAGATAGAAAGGGAGAGAGAAAGAGAGAGACCTGTGGCTCTGCTTCACAACCTGCAAAGCTTTCCCTCTGCAGGTAGGGACCAGGGACTTGAACCTGGGTCCTTGCACATTGTAATGTGTGCTCATCCAGATGCGCCACCATCTGGCCCCCTGGACCAAAATTCTTTATGGGGAGCAGAAGGTGAAAGGTCTGGCTTCTGTAATTGCTTCTTTGCTGGACAGGGGTGTTGGCAGGTGGATCCACACCCCCAGCCTGTCTCTGTCTTTCCCTAGTGGGGCAGGGCTCTGGGAGGGGAGGTTCCAGGCCATACTGGTGAGGTCGTCTGCCCAGAGAAGTCAGGGTGGAATCATAGTAGCATCTGCACCTTGGTGGCTGGAAGGGAGAAACCTCTTTTCTTTTTTTTTTTTTAAACTTATTTTTTATTTTATTTATTTATTCCCTTTTGTTGCCCTTGTTTTTTATTGTTGTTGTTATTGATGTCGTTGTTGTTGGATAGGACAGAGAAAAATGGAGAGAGGAAGGGAAGACAGAGAAGGGGAGAGAAAGACAGACACATGCAGACCTGCTTCACCACCTGTGAAGCGACTCCCCTGCAGGTGGGGAGCCGGGGGCTCGAACAGGGATCCTTAAGCCGGTCCTTGCACTTCACACCACCTGTGCTTAACCCGCTGTGCTACAGCCCGAATGCCGTGAAACCTCTTTTCTTAATAGCTTTCTTGGAGGTTCTAATGAGGGAGCACAGCTACTCACACACCCTTGACCAGAGATTAATTTGTCTCTGTTCTGAGGAGTAACAGCACAACTGAGTTTCAACTGAGTCAAGCACACAGCTCCAGGAGGCGGTGCACAGGGACTGGTGAGGAAGAGAGGACGACACCTAGCTGGCCCGTCAGATCAGCTGGACCAAGCCTGGAAGTCAGTGGGTGACAGGTGACATAGCCAGATCACTCTTACACCCTGGGGCCTCTTCCCAAGGCACCGTAGGTGGGGGGTAGGATGGCATGGTTGGTGGAGTGGTCTCACGTAAGCACAAATCGTTGTGCACAACTAAACTGGTTTTCCCCTTCAAGGTAAGGCCTATTGTTTAACAGGGACATCTCAGGAGCTTTTAGGGCCTCTCAACCCTCAAAGCAGCTCATGCAGTGTTGGGTAGTTGCCATCTCCCCCTGGCTTCTTCTTATCCATATGCCTATATAGGGATTTACTGATCCAAAGGTTTGGTCTATTTACATAAATCACTTTTACATAAAGCACTCCAGGGCATTGGTGGTTCAGTGATAGGATTCTTGCCTGTTCCGCCCCCTCCTTGTCACACTCTGATTTTCACCAGTCACTTTTCAGTGATAGGATTCTCGCCTGTTCCGCCCCCTCCTTGTCACACTCTGATTTTCACCAGTCAACTTTTCTCTCCACCCTCTCTATATCACATCCTGTTTCCACCCTACTTGGAGAGTATAAAAACAGCTGCTCTTCTGATTAAAGACACTTGGAAATTGCTTTCCGGCTCCGAGAGTTCCAGAGTGTATCTCCTGCGGAAGTTGGTGCAGCACGCGTTCCTGATCCCTCTCCCACACAGCAGCCTAGATCAGCTCCAGTTGAGTTCTCTCCAACCCAGAGAGCACCGGCTCGGGAAGAAGTACCCTCAGGCTATCCCGGCATCTGGCGCCCGGAACAGGGACCCCTAAGCAGCAGATTTACAAGAAGACATCTTAGATAAGTACACACCTTTTGGGTATCTGCAATATTGTGTTAAGGCACTGTGATTTTTTTTTCTTTTTTATTGTTTTCCGGAGATCTTTCCACCATGGAAAATCTTTTCCAAATCCTGCATTCTTTTTCCAGTATACAATTTTTATATATCTGGGACATTTTTCTCGGGGCTTCACCTTATATCCTGTTGATCATCATAGCAGCTTTTAAGGGATATATAGGGCAACCTCTCAAAAGGCTTAAGAAACTAGAGGCTGAGGTCCAAGAGATAAAGGAAGTAATCATAGAACTTAACCAGCACCTTAAAAACAAGAAGAAGCAAAGGCCTGTCGTGATCTTGACCCACCCTAATTCCTCTGCATCTTGCCCTGAGGCCCCTATTTTGGCATCTTGCCCTGAGGCCCCTATTTTGGCAGACACGTGTCCGAATTCTCCTTTGGACTCCACAGCCACTTCTTCGGCCACCCCCATTTTGGCAGAAACGTGTCCGGAACCTCCTGCTGCCTCCACGGCTGCTTCTTCACCCCACCCTGTTTTGATAGACACATGTCCGAATTCTCCTGTAGCCTCCAAAACCACTTCTTCGGCCACTTGTCCAGAAGCTTCCACTTCAGTGACTCCTCCTACCGCTACACACTTATCAGAGGAAGTCCACACATTTCTGGTCAATGTTGCCCCCAATAGACAAAAACCTCAGGCCTGGTATCCATATTCCGCCACAGACCTGAAGGAACTACGCCAGGCTATCAAAGATGACGGTGTTCATGCCCCATGGACCAGGTCCATTTTACAAGGCCTGCTTCAGAACCTTAATACCCCTCAAGATTGGAGAGATGTGACTCGTGCTACGCTCCCAGGCCCCCTCTTCCTGCAATGGGAGGCATTCTTTCGCGATGAATGTTTACAACAATCGCGGAAAAATATTCAAAATCAGCCAGAGGGTAATTTTGATGCATTGTTTGGAACAGGCCAATTAGAAACAGGGATTCAACAGGCGGAAGCCAAGTTTCCAGCGGGGTATTTTGATCAAGTACGCCTGTGTGCATTAAAAGCATGGGAGCGATTAACACCACCCATGGGAGCAGCCTCAGCCCCCATTCTCTCCCTGCAACAAGAACCTGATGAATCCCTCGCTAAATTCATTGCCAGGGTCCAGTCGAGTTTGGAAAGGAAGATTTATAATCCTGACGCTCGTTTTCTCCTACTGCGATCCATAGTCTGGGATGGAATGCTTCCGCATTTTCGACAGGCCTGTATCACTCTTAAAAATGAACACCCAGATACTTGGATTCTAGCTACACAGGATCTCAGATCAAGCTCTTTTCAAGGACCTATGTTACAGGCCTATGCAGCTACCTTACATAAGCAAAGAGGAGCTTGCTTTCAGTGCGGTCGCCAAGGGCATTGGCGTAACCAATGTCCAGAAAATAGACCGCGACCCCGCCTCCAGTCAGGGCGACCCCACCTCCAGTCAGGGCAACCCCGCCTCCAATCAGGGCAACCCCGCCTCCAGACAGGGAATCAGAGACCACGAATGCCTTGTCCCAGATGCCAGAAAGGATTTCACTGGAGGAGAGATTGTTGGTCAAGGTTCCATAGGAACGGCACGCCTCTGCCAAATGTAAACAGGGATTTAAACTAGGTATGGGGCTTCCCTTAGCCCCGCCCCCAAGAGGGAAGGAAGCAGGTCGCCCGCTTGGTGCTGTGCCCTTCTTCCACAAACAGAAGCCCAGCTTGGGACCCAATCCGTCGCTATACCCACCACGCCAAGTAACAATAACAGAGGGTGAGCAGAAGGAGGAACCCGTGGTATGTGGGAACTTCCAGCATAGAAATAACCGGCTGGAGCAAGAGAACAGCTCGAATTCAGAGCCTGAGATTTTATGGACCACCCCTGTTTTAGAAAGGGGTCACCCAACTATGACAGTAAAGATTGGTAATATTCCTTTTAAGTGTTTGATTGACACGGGAGCAGATAAGACAATATTAAGACAAGCAGAGGTTCCCCAGAGTTGGGAACTCCTCCCAGGACCACGCTTACATGGTGTTGGAGGATTGACTCAGGCATTCCGCACACGAGATTCCCTTGTGTGGGAAGATCCAGAAGGGACTACCGGACGCTTTCAGCCTTTAATAGCTGATATAAGCACCAATTTATTGGGAAGAGACTTGCTGGAATCTTTAGATGTAGTGATATCCTCAGACACCTCTGCAGGACACCACACTCACTCCTGTGAGACTGCTAGACCCAACCAGCACCCCCAATACTAACTGCCACTGTTCGTAACAGAACTCCCCGCTTAGATTGGCTTTCTAATGAGCCTGTCTGGGTGGAACAGTGGCCTTTGCCTAGGGAGAAGCTAGAAATTTTAAAAAAACTCGTCCAAGAGCAGTTATCGTTGGGACACATTCGTCATTCTCGGAGCCCATGGAATACTCCAGTCTTTGTAATTAAAAAGCGCTCAGGAAAATGGCGCCTCCTCCAAGATCTTCGTGCAGTTAATAAAACCATGCAGGTTTGGGGCTCCCCCCAAAGGGGTTTGCCTCTTGCTTCCGCAATTCCCACAGGAATTCCAATCATAGCTATTGATATACAGGATTGTTTTTTCTCTATTCCCTTACACCCACAAGATTGTAAACGTTTTGCTTTCTCTGTTCCTTCTATTAATAATGCCAGCCCTGCCGATAGATTTGAATGGGTGGTACTGCCCCAGGGCATGGCTAATAGTCCTACTATTTGTCAAGAGGTTATTAAATCTGCCCTTTTTCCATATATTCATAAGGGCCTTAAGGTTTTTCATTATATGGATGACGTGTTAATATGGGGAGAATTAGATACAGATCTCTCCGCCCTACGTGATTTTCTAATCCCTGCCTTAAAGAGAAGTGGACTTAATGTAGCTCCTGAGAAGATACAGCTAATCCCTCCAATATCTTTCTTAGGCTCAGAGATTTCCCTAACGCAGATTCGTCCTTTAAAACCTTGTGTTACTTTTCCTTCTAATCTCACTCTTGCTTCTTTACAAAGTTTTCTTGGAAATTTGAATTGGCTTAGGCAGTATCTTTATCTGCCTACGAGCTGCCTGCAACCACTGTTCGATCTGTTAAAAGGAAACAAACAGCCCTCCTCAAAGCGTATGTTAACCCCCGAAGCATCCTTGGCTCTGGAAAAAGTTAACCAGGCTCTCCAGGACATGCACCTCGTTCGATTCTCCCCCTCCTCTCCAGTAAATCTTCTAATCTTTAACTCCACCCCCACGGTAGTGGGGGCATTGTGGCAGAAACATGGCGTTCTCGAATGGCTTCATACGCCAGTAGGCGGAGCTCCAAGACTCCTTACCGAGATTGATGCCTTAGCATTTATGGTTCGCCAAGGAAGAAACAGATCGGTTCAGGTCTTAGGAAGGGAACCAGATTCAATCATTCTTCCCTTTTCTCTCACTGATACAGAATGGCTCATACGCCACCATTCTCATTTTGCCATAAGTTTAATGGGTTTTCCAGGACAATTAGATAATCATTTTCCCTCTAATAATTTGATAGCTTCTTTACCTCTGTTGCCTCTACTAGTACCTAAACTTTTCTCTCGAGATCCCATCCCCTCTGCTCCTACAGTGTTCACTGATGATGGAAAAAAGGGAGCTGCTGCCCTTATATATTATCCAGACCAGCAATACCCCAAACCTCTCTTTACTGAACTTCCTGATAATTCCCCTCAGTACAAAGAACTTTATGCTGTTTTCCTTGCATTAAAAGCTGTACCAGAATCCTTCAACCTTTTTTCTGACAGTGTGTATACTGTTAACTTACTTCCATGGCTTGCTCGATCTTATGTAAGAATTGATGACAACCCACTTTCTCCTCTTTTAATTCAAATTGCCTCTATGCTCTGTTCTCGAACCCATCCACTGTATGTTCAGCACCTACGTTCCCACAGCCCTCTTCCTGGTCCCCTGTCCGAAGGGAATGCTGCAGCTGACTGCCTTGCCTCCACAGGAATTCTCCTAGCCTCTGTCTCTAATCCTGCTGACTTTCATTCCCTAACCCATGTTAATCTTAAAGGTCTTCGAGCTCGATTTCCTGATATTCCTCTGCCACAGTTAAAACGTATTCTTGCTACATGTTCCTCCTGTGCAGGTCTAATCAAAACACCTGCTATTCAGACTCTGGGGGTTAATCCTTGAGGTTTAAAAGCCAACGCTCTTTGGCAAATTGATGTTACCCACATACCTAACTTTGGCAAACAAAAATATGTGTTCGTCTCAATTGATACCTTCTCTAAGTTTATGTGGGCTACAGCTCAGACTGGAGAAAACTCAAAAAAGCTTATAAGCCATATGCTCTCCTGTTTTGCTGTAATGGGCTTACCTCTTCAACTTAAAACGGATAATGGACCTGCTTTTACCAGCAAACAATTTAAAGATTTTTGTTCCCTCTGGAACATTACTCATACTACAGGCATTCCGTATAATCCACAGGGACAAGGCATTGTTGAGAGGGCCCATCAAACTCTTAAGGCTCAATTAAATAAAGAAAAAGGGGAAATGTACCCCCCTAATATCCAGCTGGCAAAAGCCTTAACTACATTAAATCTCTTTAATATTTACAAAAACTCCGACCAACCTCCTATAATTCTTCATTGGCAAACACCACCCACCCTCCCAGCTATTAAAGTCAAATGGAAAGACCCACTTGATAAAATTTGGAAAGGACCTGACCCCCTGTTGACTATGGGGAGGGGTTTCGCATGTATTTTTCCACAAAATTACTCCAAGCCTGTTTGGGTTCCTGCCCGCCATGTCCGGCAATACCCACATGATGGTGCTGATATCCCTGAAGAACAAGAAACACTGCAAGAAGACTGGCTGCAAGAGGACTGGCTACAGGATGCACCCCAGGATCCATAATACAGCATGGCAGAATAAAAAAAAAAAAAAAATCTGATTCACAGAACTCTCCCCCCCCCCCCGAATGAATGTCTTATGCTATGACTGGCCAGTTGTGTTTTGTGAGTGAGTGAGTGAAAAAAAAAAAAAATTGAGTGAGTTGAGTGACCAAAATTTTTGTATGACCCATTGTGCTCAGAGTACTCTGAAAGTTAACTGACTTTATATCAAACGGCTGGACGCAGCCATGGTTTCTGGAGACGTCCAGAAACAGTCCAAAAATTGTTCATTCCCCCTTTTGATTTCTTTTTTAAGTCTTGATATCAATATGAAATGTTTAGTCTTAAACTGTGTGAGTAAAGATGGTTCAACTATGACAGTAGTTCTAAATTCACATTTGAAATGATATATCTTATTTACAAGTTTTTCTCCTCCTGTGTGTTATAAACTATATATTTAATATGCGTGTTTCAAGTTTGGTAAACATTAACTTGACAGTTAAATCGTAACTTCGAAGTTACATTTTTACGAGAAGAGGTAAAATCAATTCATTTAAGTAACTGAGTGTTTAAGGTAAAACTCTAAATATTCAATGTGACAATTCATCATCTCCTAAGTTAAAATACAAATTCTCTATACAGGACATTTTTGGAGGGCCCCCAAAAATGTCCTGTAAGCTATCTTGTGGAAATTAATCCACAACAAATTTGGCATCAATCTGATATTGTAAATGTACCAAAAAAAAAAAATTGTCACTAAAATGTGTTAACTCTAGTAACCTGAGTTTGCTTAAAAACCCAATGTAAAAATAGTCAAGAATCAATATATGTAACTTAAACTCGGTATGAAAACTTTGCTATATAAAGACTGCTACATGAGGTCACGTAAGATGACCTTTACACAAAATTATAAAGATACCTAAACCAGTTATAATCATTGAGTTATCAATTGTAGTAAACTTCTAATTTGTTACAAAGTTTTTTCATAAGTAATTGACTACAGCTATGACAAGCCTTCGCATAAAGAAGCATCTGCTCATATAGAATCCCCAGAAATCCATCTTGGACCCCTGACCTCTGACATCACCCACAATTACAGCCATCCCCAGAAACCCATGATGTGACCTGACACGATCTGGAGAACCTGATTCACAGACTCCGAAGGACAAGACTTTCCTACTGCCTTTCTCTCAACCATCGGTGTCTGCTCTTCCTGCTTCTGTTTCGCCCATCATGTTTTGGCGGTTCCAGGTCACTCTCTACAGAGAAGAAAAGTTCCGGTGGCCGTCCTCCTCCATCAAGATAGACGTGTGGCATTTATTTCCTGGCCGTTGACATTGGACTGATGCTTCTATAGAACTTGCTGGACACTCCTTTTATACTGCTGGACTTCTTGAAGAATGACTGTAGCAGGCTGACTCGGGATTTTGCAATGCCAGATCACCCCTCTAGCCCCTCGGCTTATCAGGCCCCCACTCCTCCACCCATCAGGCTCACTCTGTCTCTTGCTACTCTTACTTATCCCTCCGTCTTGTGCTAGTTCTTTTTAAAGACACTTACACACTATCATTCTGCTTTCTTCCCAACAGGTTTCCGTTCACCCCTACACTGCTATTCCCCTGACAGAGATGAAGCCTTTTACAGACATTGACCCAGTTATATATGGCCATTAAGTAAGAGGAAGATGTTGGGGAATTGTGAGGATATGGTTGAGCTTGGAAGGGCTTGAGCCTGAGGGGTGTGTCAATCCTGTTAGTCTCTCTCTCCACGGAGAGGTTGAGCAAGGAGGGACAGTAGAACCCCAAAAAAGGTGTGCCTCTTATCAGTCTCCCTGCCTCACAAAGTGCCCCACACTCCTGATACTATGGCAAAAAGTTAAAAAGAAAGGGGGAGATGTTGGGTAGTTGCCATCTCCCCCTGGCTTCTTCTTATCCATATGCCTATATAGGGATTTACTGATCCAAAGGTTTGGTCTATTTACATAAATCACTTTTACATAAAGCACTCCAGGGCATTGGTGGTTCAGTTATAGGATTCTCGCCTGTTCCGCCCCCTCCTTGTCACACTCTGATTTTCACCAGTCACTTTTCTCTCCACCCTCTCTATATCACATCCTATTTCCACCCTACTTGGAGAGTATAAAAACAGCTGCTCTTCTGATTAAAGACACTTGGAAATTGCTTTCCGGCTCCGAGAGTTCCAGAGTGCATCTCCTGCGGAAGTTGGTGCAGCACGCGTTCCTGATCCCTCTCCCACACAGCAGCCTAGATCAGCTCCAGTTGAGTTCTCTCCAACCCAGAGAGCACCGGCTCGGGAAGAAGTACCCTCAGGCTATCCCGGCAATGCAGAAATGTGACCCACACTGATGCCGTTACAGCTACTTAGGGAAAAGTGGGGCGGGAGGGGGGCTGCGAGCTCCAACATACAGATGGACACGCGCTCCCACATGAAGCCCCATGTGAGATGGCCAGACCATCGAAACCAGAAGATTTAAGACTTAGAAATCAAGGTGAGTCTGTTGGATAGTATGCCAGCTCCCCCTGGCTTCTGCTTAACCATATGCCTATATAGGGATAGATTTAATCCCATTCAAAGCTTTGGTCTATTTACATAAATCACTTTTACATTTACATAAAGCACTCCAGGGCATTGGTGGTTCAGTGATAGGATTCTCGCCTGCTCCGCCCCCTCCTTGTCACACTCTGATTTTCGCCAGTCACTTTTCTCTCCACCCTCTCTATGTCACATCCTGTTTCCACCCTATTTGGCAAGTATATATAAAGACAGCATTGTGAGTTTTAGAGTACTTTAACTTGAGTTTAGCTCAGCTCGGCTTAGATTGTGCTGCGTCCTGCATGAATAAAGAGATACTGCCTACAGCTCAACCATGAGTCCCTGGTCGTCTGTTACCCACCCGTGAAGCCAGTCCGGCGAAAACAACATAGCCCGGCGAAAACAACATGAGTCTGGGCAAGCTAGTGCCATCGGCAGCACAAGTGACCGTCTTCCCCTCCTGTCCTTTACTGGGTGGAGTATTGCGGCTCACAGTCCAGTCTAGCTGCTGACATGCGGGCACAGTTCTCACATCTCCGGTGTCTGCAGGACACTCCCCCCCCACCCCCAATGAAGGCCTTTCTCATCAGCATATACACCAAGAAGGCAAGGCCCTCTTCACCCCCTCCCATCCCAGAGTCCTTTGCTTTGGTGCAGTATGCCCTATTCAGTCCAAATTTCACTTCGTATTTTCCATTCCTTGTTTCTCAAGTTCCACTTCCACATGAGATCAGCTGGTACATATTTTTGGCTTAATTCACTTAACATAATGCCTTTCAGTTCCAACCAAGATGAACAACTAAGTAGTATTCAGTGTACACAGTAGACTTTCATGCTTTGGGACCACAAGGTCCCAAGTCCAATGCCTGGTACCATAATAAGCCAGAGCTGAACGACACTCTTGTAAAAGAAATAAAGAAATAATAGAAAGCAAAATAAAAATCAAGTCTGTGTGCTAGTCCATGTGGGAGGGAGTTTGCTCTGATAGGAACGCACCCCAGGCCCAAACTCCATCCAGGCACACTGGGGGAGCCTCGATGCTATGAAGTTCTCCATGTCTACACAAGTGTCTATCTGAAAGTGTTTATCTGGAGTGCTGAGGCCTTACTGACTGTGATAACAACAACAACAACAAACTAGACATCTGTGAAGAAGCCTGACGCTGTGTAATACTGCTTTATACTGGGCATGCAATATCCAACCGTAAAATATGCTACTCATAATAAGACATTCAAACTTTAAAAAAAGGATTTGTTAATTCCTTTCCCCCATTATCTTTGCAAATTTCAAGTATCTCATCAAGTAGGAAGTAAATCTAGTGTTTAAATATGTGTATGTAGGGGGCTGGGTGGTGGCGTACTGGGTTAAACGCACATAGTGTGAAGCATGAGGACCCACACAGGATCCCGGTTCCCCACCTGCAGGGGAGTCGCTTCACACGTCTACGCTCGACCAGACCTGCCAATATACGCGGATATCTTCGCCCACCCTGTCCAACGCTTGACGTCTCGTCACCCAATCTGGTCCCCTACGCCTACACTGAACTTCTCTGTTCCAGTCTCTTGGAAACAGAGCTGGCAGTCAGCTGAGGTAAAGAACAAACACCTCATCACAGATCCCTGCGAGCGTCAACCCGGCTTTGACCTAGCTTGTTATGATCGGGCCCTCCTCAATCGCTATCGAACAGGCCATGGCCGGTGCGCCGCTATGTTCCATCGCTGGGGAGCCAGAGACGACCCGAACTGCCCCTGCGGCTCCAGACAGACTATGACCCACATAGTCAACGACTGCCACCTCTCCAGATTCAAAGGAGGTTTCGAAACTTTACATCAGGCTCAACCTGACGCTGTTGACTGGCTACGGAAGAAGGGCAAACGCTAGAAGAAGAAGGTGACTCTCTTTCTCTCCCCCTCTCTGCCTGCCCCATCTCTCTCCATTTCTCTTTGTCCTATCCAAAAATAATTGAAAACATGGCCACAGGAGCAGTGGATTCATAGTGCAGGCACCGAGCCCCAGTGATAACCCTGGAGGCAAAAGAAATTAAAAATAAAAATAAACAGCTATGTGCATCTGTGTGCGAGCCAACCACTTAATCTGCATCAGCCAACAATGCGGGGGAAGACAGCTACGGCTCTCACTGTCGGCATTTTGGTCACAACAGAATCATTCCAGGAAAACCTCACACGCGGCATCTATAATATCGACTCTGGTCTGCTAAAATCAAAGGCTAACAACTCCTTGGATGAAGGACTCAAAGCTGGTAACCAGGAGGCCCATGGAGAATCAGAATCACTCCTCACTCACTGTCCATGCAAATGCTATGTGAGGACACTAGAGACTATAGCAGGCAGGCTCAGTTAAGGATCTCCCTCCCTCTCTGCTTTTACTCTTTGGCCCCTAACTACTGATAATTGTCCATTAGTAATTCTCATAACTCTCACATATTGTAAGTACACAATAAATTCTTGTATAATGAATGGACGAATGAATCTAATAGGTATAAACTCACTTGTTTTAGGTGAGCTCTATATCACACTGCATTTTTTTTTAAAGTAGTATGTCTGAAAATTAAAAGTAGTTATTACACATAGACAGATAAACTATGTGTCCTGTCTTCATTTTTCTAACAAGCAACATGTGAGCCAATTGTATTGAATGGACTGTCTTTATGTTCTAAGTGTAGTTTTGAAGCTACCTGAGGGACCAGGCGGTAGTCCACCTGGTGGAGGATACACTGTACCACGACCAAGGACCCAGGCTCAAGCCCGTGGGCCCCACCTACGGGGGAAGCTCCAAGAGTGGGGAGTGAGCAGGGCTGCAGGGGTCTCTGGCTTCTCTCTCTCTCAATTTCTCTCTCTTCTAGCAAATAAAAAAGGTGTGTGGGGGGAGGCAGTTGGGAGTGGTGGATTTGTTATGCAGGTACTGAGTCCCATCGGTAACACTAGTGACAATTAAAAAACACAGATACACATATGTTGGTATGCATGAGACCCCTTCTGTTTCATTTGGTTTAAATCCCCCCTGCTTAACACTATTCTATTTACATAACCACTTCATTCTATTTACATAACCACTGTTAACAAGTTCCACCCTCCCTCCAGGGCATTTGTGGTTCAGTGATAGGATTCTCGCCTAATCTGCCCCCTCTTTATCACACTCTGATTTTCACCAGTCACTTTTCTCTCCACCCTCTCTATGTCACATCCTGTTTCCACCTTACTTGGCAAGTATATATAAAGACAGCATTGTGAGTTTTACAGTACTGTACCTTGAGTTTAGCTTAGCTCGTCTTAGATTGTGCTGCGTCCTGCATGAATAAAGAGATACTGCCTACAGCTCAACCATGAGTCCCTGGTCATCTGTTACCCGCCGGTGAAGCTAGCCCGGCGAAAACAACATAGCCCGGAGAAAACAACACACATATATGTGCATATGATATTGTAGATAAAGCATAGAGACTTCTTTACTATTTACTATTTATTTATTGCCAGTAAAAACATGGGAAAAATAATTCTTTAGTACTTCGAAGTAATCTTTAAATGTCAACTGGAATTCCTCGTTCCTCCTCTCATGCGTTTACTTAACATTTATACTGTAAGAACTCCCCGTTCTCCATGGCCCATGTTAGGATAAAGGCTATCATGAAAGATTGAAAATATTTCTAGAAGAGGCTCCACTGAAGATTCTGCCCTCCCTCCCCCACCCCCCCCCCCCCGCACCAAAATTTAGGGCAAAATTCAAAAACAAGTTTATTTTCAGATATCTTATTAAATACTTCAAATTTTTTACTTCTGCAGAAGGGTAAACAGAGGCCTGTTTCATGACCCCAAAGTCAGGATTTCCTTGAGTGACACACCAGTGAAAAATGCAAGCCAGTGGAAATCTTAACTCACTGTACCAGGATCTGCTACATTCCACCCAAAGGTCTGCCTTGCATCAAGAGAAAATCAGTATTTCCCGAAGCCACAGTTTCCCTGGACCCCTTGCTTCCAGCCTTTTTCTTCTCTGAGTAACAAAACACACAAAAAGATCTTCCAAATAAGTAACACAATTAATATGATTATCTCCCATCTACTTTTTGCTTATTTTTTTTACTGCCACCAGGGTTACTGCTGGGCTCAGTGCCAGCACAGCAAAGCCACCATTCCCAGCAGCTCTTTCTTCCTTCTTTCCTTCCTTCCTTCCTTTCTTTCTTTTTTTCCGTCCTTCACTCTTTCACTCCCTCCCTTTTTCTTTCCGTCTATCTCCCTGTCCTCTCTCAGCTTTACTATCCTATTTAATTTTAAAAGAAAGAGAAAGGGAGGGAGTGAAAGAGAAAGAGCTCATGAAGCCAGGTCTGCACTTGGCAATATGTGCGTCTAACACAGCAAGCCCCTGACTGACCAGCCACTAACCCCCTTACTTTTTTAGAGTATCTGATATGTGCCGTGTCCACAATACCTCCCATCTTCAGAAGGAGCCAAACTCAGAGACCCACTGAACATGAGAAAGCCCTTGCTAGACTTTGCTGCAAAGGACAAGAAAGTTTCCTTCATTATCACTAAGTGAATCAGAGAAATACGTTCATCTGCGGACATTCCAGCAGCCCATGATGTGCTGGGGAAACAAAGGCAGATTAGCTAGGGCTGGGGTGGGGCACAGGCACTAGTAGGTGACAGAGCTTAGTCTCCAGGGTGCCTGCCTTGCCATGGCAACCAGGTGCACCTTACCCTTGAACCACAGGACAGTACTGCCCTATGGGGTAGAGGCAGGTGGGGTGACCTCCAGTGCTGTAGTCTCTCTCTCTCCCTCCCTCTCTCTCTTTCTGAAAATGTAGGCCTGGAGTACTGAAGTATCAGCAACAGCAAAAAAAAAAAAAAAAAAAGGGAAAAGAAGAGAGAAGAGGGGTGGGGATGGGGATGGGATGGGAGGGAAGGGAAGGGAAGGGGAGCGGAAGGGGAGGGAAGGGGAGAGGAGTGCTTGTGAACTGTGCCAAATGTCTCCCCTGATCCACCAGCTCTTCCTTCTCAAAACAAAACAGCAAACACACACACACACACACACACACACACACACGCACACACACAGAATTACCTACTTACAAGCAAACGTAAAAAGACCCATTTACTTAGGAATGTGAGAGAGAACCGGGCATCGCTCTAGAATGTGCCACACAACCAGGGATCAAACTCAGGACCTTGTGCTCGAGGCCCAATATTCTAGTCACAGACCAACCTCTCAAGTAGCTACATTTTTGGTTATTTGGGGGGTCTTCTAACTATAGTAACTGCTTTTACTGAAATGTTGCCGAGCTGCTAATACACACACACACACACACACACACACACACACACACACACACCTCATCCAGGAATGCAGTGAGTCCCTACCCTGTGCCAAGGAGTGTATCTGTTCCCCTGTGTGAGCAGAGACGCCGGAAGGAATAAATCCTTCCCCGGCTCCCCACCTGCAGGGGAGTCGCTTCACAAGAGGTGAAGCAGGTCTGCAGGTGTCTTTCTCTCCTGTTCTCTGTCCTCTCTCGATTTTGCTCTGTCCTATCCAACAACAACAGTTACGACAGTAATAACAATAACAACCACAACAATAGCAACAACAAGGACAACAAAGTGGGAAAAATAGCCTCCAGGAGCAGTGGATTCCTAGTGCTGGCACCAAGCCCCAGTGGATAACCCTGGAGGCAAAAAAAAAAAAAAAAAAAGTATGAGTTGGAAGCAAGCTAGGAGAATCATAAATCTTTAAAGGGCGGGGGCAGT
This sequence comes from Erinaceus europaeus, assembly GCF_950295315.1. NCBI lineage: Eukaryota > Metazoa > Chordata > Mammalia > Eulipotyphla > Erinaceidae > Erinaceus > Erinaceus europaeus. The sequence continues at coordinate 205,226,813 of NC_080162.1, read as the reverse complement.
GGCTCACCTGGTTAGACCACACGTTACAGTGCATAAGGACCTGGTCAAGCCCTGGTCCCCACCTACAGAGGGAAAACTTCAGGAGTGGTGAAGCAGAGTTGCAGGTGTCTCTCTGTCTTTCCCCCTCTATCTTCCCCTTCCCTCTCGATTTCTCTCAGTCTCTATCCAATAATAAATGAATAAAATATTAAAAAGAAAAGTATAGGACTCAGGTGAGATTTGGTTAGTTCAAAGTCAACAATGTGTTTGGCTTTGAATGTTAACTCTCTTTTCAGCCACCAGGTTCCAAATGCCAGCAGGATGCCGACCAGACTTCCCTGGACAGAGGACCCCACCAGTGCGTCCTGGAGCTCCGCTTCCCCAGAGCCCCACCCCACTAGGGAAAGAGAGAGGCAGGCTGGGAGTATAGATCAGCCAGTCATTGTCATGTTCAGCGGGGGAGCCATTACAGAAGTCAGACCTTCCACCTTCTGCATCCCACAATGACCCTGGGTCCAGACTCCCAGAGGGATAGAGAATAGGAAAGCTGTCAGGGGAGGGGATGGGATACAGAGGTCTGGTGGTGGTAATTGTGTGGAGCTGTACCCCTCCTATCCTATGGTTTTGTTAATGTCTCCTTTTTAAAATAAATAAATAAATAAGTAAATGAAAAAAGAAAGCCACCGGCAGCACCCACACAGTCCATGGCCGGGAGGAACAGGAAAGCAGTGCTGAGCTGCACTGAGCAGTCTACTACAAGATACGGGGCTTCTTCTTCTTCTAGCGTTTGCCCTTCTTCCGTAGCCAGTCAACAGCGTCAGGTTGAGCCTGATGTAAAGCTTCGAAACCTCCTTTGAGTCTGGAGAGGTGGCAGTCGTTGACTATGTGGGTCATAGTCTGTCTGTAGCTGCAGGGGCAGTTCAGGTCGTCTCTGGCTCCCCAGCGATGGGACATAGCGGCGCCCAGGCCATGGCCTGTTCGATAGCGATTGAGGAGGGCCCAATCATAACGTGCTAGGTCAAAGCCGGGTTGACGCTCGCAGGGGTCTGTGATGAGGTGTTTGTTCTTTACCTCAGCTGACTGCCAACTCTGTTTCCAAGAGTCTGGAACAGAGAAGTTCAGTGTAGGCATAGGGGACCAGATTGGGTGACGAGACGTCAAGCGTTGGACAGGGTGGGCGAAGATATCCGTGTGTATTGGCAGGTCCGGTCGAGCGTAGACGTGGGAAATGAACTTAGATGATGCCGCATCCCAACGAATATCTGGCGGGGCGATGTTGCTAAGAACTGGCAGCCATGGAACCGGGGTGGAACGGATGGTTCCAGAAATTATCCTCATGGAGGAATATCATTTGGAATCGACCAAGTGGACATGGGGGCTACGGAACCATACTGGGGCACAGTATTCTGCAGTGGAATAGCATAATGCCAGAGATGATGATCATAGTGTGGAAGCGCTCGTGCCCCATGAGGAGCTGGCCAGTCTTGCAATGATGTTATTCCTCGCGCCCACCTTTGCTGCAGTTTTTTTTTTAATTAAAAAAATTTTTTTTATTCCCTTTTCTTGCCCTTGTTGTTTTATTGTTGTAGTTATTACTGTTGTTGTCGTTGTTGGATAGGACAGAGAGAAATGGAGAGAGGAGGGGAAGACAGAGAGGGGGAAAGAAAGATAGACACCTGCAGACCTGCTTCACCACCTGTGAAGCGACTCCCCTGCAGGTGGGGAGCCGGGGGCTCGAACCGGGATCCTTATGCCAGTCCTTGTGCTTTGCGCCACCTGCGCTTAACCCACTGCGCTACCGCCCGACTCCCTTTGCTGTAGTTTTTATGAGATGTTCGTGAAATGACAGGGTGCGATCGAGAGTAACGCCAAGATAGACTGGCTGGGCTTCATGCCGGATTCTTGTCTCATCAAGCTGCACATTAAGCTAAGAACTGTAGATGCAGGACCAGGTTCAATGCCTCCAAAACCCTAGTGAGATGTGGTGATTGGATTACAACCATGATGGTTTCAAACGTCAGAAATGCTGAGTGCTCTGCCGGTCACACAGAAGGGACACTGACGGGGCAAGCTGGAAATCAGACCCAGGCAGGTGAACACTACATTCCAGACTTTGAACTAACCAACCTGGCCCCATATAACCCCAGCTAGAATGTCTCAGATGAGCTATGCTGATGGAACTCTTCCATCCCAGCCCAGCAAAAACCAGTAAGGCAAGAAGTTGAGTGCCCATGGGGCAGGGTACCTTTCCTTCACAGGGACGGTAATCAGACTGTGACTGGAGGGTTCATCTCCTGGGGAACGGCCCCTTATAAGGAGTCCTTAGCAGAGTTTGAGAGGTTCTCTTTCTACAAGGAACTACACTATGACACCAAGTCTGAGTTCATAAGATCAACTGAAAAGAGTAGCTTTTCTGACTGTCATAATTCTTCTTTTTAAATTTATTAGAGAAACTGAAGGGGGGGGGGATGAGGTGGAGGGAGAAGGTGGGGGCTGTACCACTTGTGAAGCTTCCCCCCTGCAGGTGGGGACCAGAGGTTTGAACCTATGTCCTTGTGTGCTGTCATGTGTGAGCCTAACCAGGTGCGCCACCACCTGGCACTTAAACCAAGCAATATGAGAGCACAGGTCTCCAAGATGGCATTCCAAGAATGTCACCCTGGAAAAGCATCCCATGCAGATCAATTAATAAGAGGACAATGACACAGACAAGAGCGTTAGTGCTTTGCCAAACACAGGCAACTGCTGGAGACTCAGTGGCAGAAATTATTTGGTGAACTATGGAACATCTGTGTGGTATGGCTGTGAGGTTCTGAAGAAGCCAAGAGGCAACTGTTTGAAACAATGTTGAAACAAGGACAGACGAGGCTGGGAGGTGGCCCAGTGGTCGAGCTCTGGATTAATAAGCATCAAGTCCACAAAGTCAGAATGCTTTCTAAAATCCCACACCCCAGCACCCTGCCACCAGCCATCACTCGTGAAGTAAATAATGAAACCAATTAGCAACAACAGCAGCAAAACATGAGCAGTAATGAAAAAGCAGTGGGTTAAGATAATGGGACTAGAGATGACCTTTCCTCTCCAAATATTAACAATTCCCTTGGGGGAAAAATAAAAGGCACTGGGCTCCTTGATAACCTTCCATTTTCAAGAACTGTATGCAATCTCCGCAAAATTATGCTACCGTCGGCTGAACTAAATTCCTTCCCCCAAATACTCCTCCGACAGACAAGCTCACCAGTGCTCACTTGCGTTATTCGAGACAAGAGCAAGATCAGGTTACTTAGCATGATTCCAGAAACCAGGAGGAGGACAAGGGGGACAGAGAGGAAACAGTCAAAGGCCCTTCAACGGCCAACAAAAAATGTGCTGTGGCTTGTGCTTAAAACCAGTATTGGCCTCCGAGAGGCATTATCAGTCCAATAATACATTTCTGTTTTGGACTTCAAAAAAAAAAAGTGTACTTGAAACCAGCACAGGCCTTGAATTTCAAACACAGAGAACTCAAGTAATGCCACAGAGGGAGAACTAAGGTCAAGTGAAACTGGCCTTTTGTTTGGGGTGCATTCTTCAGACTTGGAAAAAGGCAGAGTTTAGTTCAACTGTGGAGGAATTTGAAAGTAAAATCCGAGGTTTTCAGAATCATCCACACAACCAAATAAAATAGCCGTTGTGTGACCACAAGTGTATCTGGAACTGCAAGCAAGTGAGCAAAAGCAAAGAGCTGTTAACAGGGTTTCCTGGGAAGACAGGCAGGCCAGCACAAAGGTCGCAGGAAAGAGAGGAGACCGTTATGACGTGCTGACATGTCAAAAACGCATGTTAGCATCTCCATTGACAAGAAGGACCTCTAGCACTAAGCTTCTTCCTATCGGAACACTGTGTGACTGACTGACTGACAGACTGCCTGCCTGCCTGCCGTCTTCCCCACAGGGTTGTTTTCCTGAAGACACATCCCTACATAACAAGTTGCAGCCTCAGGGTCGCCAATGGTCACTGTCTTTTGGGAAAGTTGAAAGGTATATTAAAGTAGGGGTCACTGGTTCTAAGTATGTGATTCATGTCATAGTACTGGTTTTCCATTCCCTTTACTACCTTTTCCTTTTTCTGTTTCCACTTGGTCTGATAACTGGCTTCTTCATTTTTGTTGGTATCTAGGAGATTCTTAATTTCTTTTTTGATTTCTTCAATGTCCCATGTTATTCAGAAGCATGTTCTTTGGTCTCCAAACTTTGGGGGAGTTTCCTTCCTTCCTTCCTTCCTTTTTTTTTTTTTTGTGGTTGGTTTCTAGCTTCATACCATCATGGTATGAGAAGACGCATATTAAGATTTTCATATATGCCTGTGTCTAGGCTTTCTTTGTGACCCAGCGTATGGTCAATCCTTGCGAATGGCCCGTGCACTTGAGAAGAATGTGTATTCATTTCTTTTGAGATGGGAAATTCTGTATATATCTGTTAGTTCCATTTTGTCTATGATCTCATTTAAAACCATTATTTCGCTGTTGATTTATTATTTTTTTTGTCCAGATGACTGGTCTCTTGCTGTTGAGTGGTATGTTAAGATCTCCTTGAATTGTGTTACTGCCAATACAGTACCTCCCTGTTAAGTTCAGTGAGTGCTTGTTTTAGATATTTGAGTGCACTTAAATTTGGAGCGTATCTATTTATAATGGTTATGCCTCCCTGTTGGATCAATCCTTTGCCCATTAAATACTGTCCCTCTCCATCTCCACTTGCTTTGCCTAAAGCTTTGTTTTTGCTATTTCTCTGGGGTTTGCACACTGACTGTGCTGGGGAGCCAGAGGATGATGCCGATATTAGAATTACTAGATTTCACTGGTTTATATATTAGATGGTGGTAGGGTGTTATGTTTCTTGATATTCCCTTGAGCTTTTTTTTTTTTTTTACTCTTATTTACCCAATAAATATAATTTAAAAAAATTTAAAAAAAATTTTAGGGAGTCAGGCGGTAGCGCAGACGGTTAAGTGCAAGTGGCGCCAGCAAAGCACAAGGACCCACGAAAGGATCCCGGTTCGAGCCCCCGGCTCCCCACCTGCAGGGGAGCAGGTCTGCAGGTGTCTGTCTTTCTCTCCCCCTCTCTGTCTTCTCCTCTTCTTTCCATTTCTCTCTGTCTTATCTAACAATGACAACATCAATAACAACAACAATAATAACTACAACAGTGAAAGACAACAAGGGCAACAAAAGGGAAAATAAATTTTTTTTTTTTTAAAAAAAAGCTTTATAGTGAAAAAAAAAGCTTTATTGTGAAAAAAATCCCTTTAGAAATATAAAATTTTATAGTTTACAGAAACACAGTTATCTGTCCCTGCTTCTCAGGCTAAGGTGTACCTCCCTATTTACACTGCTTCAGCCATGGGAATAATCAGCCCAAAAGGCAAAAGGCAAAAGGCAAAAGGCAGGCCTTGAGACAGTGGACACAGACCGCTGTTACTACGATGAGACCACTACTGCAGCCATGGAGACTAAGACTGGCCCACCTACCAGCAAGGCAGGGGCGCTGTGTCTTGCTGCCATTTCCCAAGTCCTTTGCAGACAGGCCAAGTGTTAAAGCTTCTCCCCACACACAAAAATTAACTATGCGAGGTCATGAAATTTTTTAAGGTTCAGTTCATGGGGGGGGGGGGGAGAAAGGGAGAGAAGGAGAGAAGCTGAGTCCAATGAGGTAAAAGATACCATAGTAACGTGGAGGTGAAAGCAGCCAATTCCGTCCAATGTAAGCGTGTCAATTCTCCTGAGCAGGGAAAGGGAAACTCAGCACCCCTCCTTATTGCCAAGAAGTGACAATGTGTTGTGACCATGGCTGGGCTCTCCTCACACCTTCTAGAGTGTTCACTGGTGGGGGTGACGAGTGTGCCCCGTGCTGTCATTAATACCTGCTGCTTCATTCTGCTTAAAGCTGGCCAGTAAGAGTCCACTTCCTTGGGAGCAAAGGAATGAGTGGCATTGCAGTACGTCTTTTGTTAGTAGAGCTAAAGGCCTGGGACAGAAATGAAAGGAAATCCATCCTCCTCAAGCCCTGCTCTACGCAGACAGTCCAGGATCCCCTGCTTATGGGCACTGTGTTGTCTATGATTTTTAGTTCCCCTACACTTGTGGACAGAAGTGGAAAAATACAGCTCATTCCCTTTCTCCCACAACACCTTGCGCTTACATCAGAGTAGAGGCTGTCTGGGAAACTGTGAGAGCACTGGTTCTTAGGCTAAAGCTCACCATTAACACAGAGGGTGAGGGTGAAAGTTGTAGATGCCACCATGACGCCAACCTGCCTTCCCTGGGCAGACGACCTCACCATGTGTCCTGGAACCCCACCTCCCTAGAGCCCTGCCCCACTAGGGGAAGAGAGAAACAGGCTGGGGGTGTGGGTCCACCTGCCAACACCCATGTCCAGTGGAGGACAAGCAATTACAGAAGCCAGAACTCCCACCTTCTGTTCCCCATAAAGAATTCTGGTCCATCCTCCCAGAGGGATAAAGAACAGGGAAGCTTTAAATACAGGGGATGGGACAGGGGAATCTGGTGGTGGGAACTGTGTGGAGCTGTACCCCTATTATCTTACAATCCTGTTAATCATTATTAAATTATAGAAATACTAAAATAGAGGGCGAGTCGCTGTAGACTCCCCCCCCCCCCCAACTTCTTAGACATGTTCCTTCATCTATTAAATAGAAAGGGACAATTAACCATTTCTAGAGCTCTAGGGAATGAAATCAGAGTGTGTGCAAAGTTCCTATCAATCAAGAGAATCAACAAATGACAGCTCCTGTTCCAAGTGCTTTGAAACACAGGCTGGGAGCTTTCTACAGAGAGTTATATTCCTAGTCTTGGCAGAAGGAAATAAATGGATGAATAAATAAAGCTTGCATAGGGCTTTCAACAGGTCATCAGAGTCACAGAGAAGCCACTAATTCATTCATCAAACATTCCTGACAGGCAGCAGTAATGGCTTTCTGCTGCTACCCATTAGGCACCTTTAGGCTGATGACCTAGGGTTCAATCGCCCTCTCTCAATTACCAATCCCCTGGAGGCTTCCCAGCCTGCTCCAGGGCAAATCCTCTCCAGCAGCCCAAGGGAGGGGCAAAGAGACACTCCCTACTCCCTAAAAGAGAACCCATGATGCAAGTGTTTGCTCAGAAAAGGACCAAAGTCTCTGAAGCAGTCACATTCGATCCAGAGACACAACTATTTCGTTTTTGTCCTCATTTTCCTATGGGAAAAGCATATGGAACAACCTGATTCCTAATCAAAATCAGAGTAAGAGAGCTGGTAATTCCCACTAAGCTGAAGGGAAGAGTAGCAGCACAGAGATTCTGTGAACAGGAGACTCTTAAGTAGAATGATTAAGAACCGGGCAAGTTCTAAAGTGACAAACTTCTCTAGAAGAGAGATTCAGACCCAGGGCCACCTATAATTGGTTCCTACAAAATAAATAAATCAATGAAAAGAAAACTGGAGGGCCAGCTTCTTTGAACACAACACACACTCAGGTCACTTCTTCATTTATTTTTTTTCTCAAAGAAGGGCATTATCAAAAGGTAAAAAAAAAAAAAATTAAGAGGTTCATGGGAGGTGAAGTCCCTGGGATCACATGCCAGGGCTAAGCTACGTTCTGGTCAGCCTCCTCTCATTCTTTTCTCTTTCTCATAAAAACAAATCTTTAAAAGTATTATATTTTTATCATATGAAAGAAATATGTAGAGTCCTGTTTTGTCTGAAAGGTAAGCAAAAGGGGGGCCTGGAGGTGGTTCAAGCCCCTGGTCCCTACCTGCAGGGTTTGGAAAGCTTTGTGAGTGGTGAAGCAGGCTTACAGACGTCTGTACTGTCTTTCTCTCCCTCCACCCTCTCAATTTCTGGCTGTCTCTATCCAATAAATAACGATTAAAAAAAATAATAAGCAAAAAAAAAAAATTCTTTTTTTTAACCCAAGCCAGGCATACAAAGCAAGGATGTGACACTGCGTGTTTTCAGCACAGAGCTCCATCACTCATGTCACAAAATCTAGCGTGGCACCAAAAGAGAGACCCTGAGGGGTGGGGACACAGCACAGGTCAGACACACACACACACACACACACACACACACCCGTAGTCGATGCTGACAGACAGCCAAGTGCTTAAGTCTAGTAGTGATGCCTGTGAGACTTTACATGGGAGCTGGGAGCTGACACTTTTCCTCCTCTGTCTTTTCCAGCCAATACCGTGTCTGGTGCAGTCACCTGTGAACCCACGGCAAGGAATATAGCAGGATGTAAGAGGCGACAGGGCAGGAAGCCCACCCCGTCTGAGTGGAGCATAACTCTAACACTCTTGGCAGTGATGGGAAAAGAAATTCGGAGTGGACTGGTTCTCGGTGAAGCTGAATGCTTATCTCCTGGTGCTGTGCTGTGAGAAGAGACCTCGGAAACGTCAGTCATGTGAAAGTGTGTAACAAAGCAGTAACTGGGGAGTCGGGCAGTAGCACAGTGGCTTAAGCGCACGTGGCGCTAAGTGCAAGGGCCGGTGTAAGGATCCCCGTTCGAGCCCCCGGCTCCCCACCTGCAGGAGGTCACTTTGCAAGTGGTGAAGCAGGTCTGTAGGTGTCTTTCTCTCCTCCTCTCTTTATTTCTCTCTGTCCTATCCAACAACAACAACAGCTATGATAGCAATAACAACTAAAACAAGCACAACAACAACGGCAACACAATGGGAAAAATAGCCTCCAGGAGCAGTGGATTTGTAGTGCAGGCACCGAGCCCCAGTGATAACCCTGAAGGCAATCAAATCAAATTAAAAAGCAGTAACTGGTCTAAAGCGCTGGGTTGTAAAACCCCCTGTGATGTTAAGTATCCAATCGCAAGTGAGCAAGTTCAGTAACAGTTCAGCTGTGTTGTTGTGTGTTTGCCATTGCAGCTCTGCAATTATTTCCCAAAGAATGTTCTGAGCCCAGATCCTGAGGATGGATTCGACTGCAGAAAGCTGTAGCAGCATCCTGGATCTTCGCCGTATTTTACTCATTTAGAGGGGTGTGGGAGGTAGAACCCACCATTCCGACATCAAATGGAAAAAGAAACATGACCCTTTCCAAAAAAAAAACAACAAAACAGATTGCAGATTTTGCTGACATCAACAATGTGAGAGTGGAAACAAAGAAATTAAGCAGAGAACCACTGGCTTCTGTTTCATTAAAAACACATGAAGACAGTGTCTGCCAATGAGAAAACATTCTTCCTTCTCTGCAAAACTTCCATGCAACTCCGTGGTTTTCGTCCCTCCTCTTGGTGTTGGTAGGATGAATCCGCCACTCCCTGGGGCCATTTCTTCTTTTTTCTTTTATTCAACAGGACAGAGGGAAACTGAGAAGGGAGAGGGAGACTGACACAAAGAAAGGAAGCACCTGCAGGCCTGCTTCAGTGCCCTGGAAGCATCCCCGCTGCAAGTGGGAGGGAGGCAGGACACAAACAGGGGTCCTTGAGAGGGTCCTTACCGACAGTGCTGTGTGCGCTTAACCGGGTGCGCCACTGCCCGGCCCCTTCCACTCTTCCTGATGTACACTATCCAGTTTCGTAGCTGGGGTGGAGACTTTTGATTCATGATCAAGGAGATGAAAAATAAAGGACAGTGATGTTCTCAGTACTTCCTAGGTTGTTTTTATTCATGTGCAGTAAATATCCTCGCTAAGTGTTAAGTACGCAGGGGCGGAGTGCGAGAGACACAGCAGCCTCCCAGCATCGTTTCCTACTGTGCCACAGCCGCGCTGAGAGCAGAATCAGAGCTCAGGGCCACTTCAACTCACACTGTAGAACCTTCTGGAGAACTAGAAGATCTTTACCATGTATCCAGACCCCTTCTTCATCCATCAGTTGATTCAAAACAACCCTTGGAGACACACAAGGAAGGACCCTTCAAAGCCATTTCACAGATAAGAAAGCTGAAGTGAGGGGGGTTGCAAGTCACACTGCTAGCAAGGAACGGAAGAGATCCAGGTTTCTGACTGCTAGTTCGTCAGGGAGAAGCAAAACCCTGGAACCACTGGCACCTGCTTGGCAATGGAATTGGCAGGGAAAACAAAGAAAGAGAAATGAACAGAAGTGTGAAATCCTTCACCTAACTCTGAATTTCAGGGCTGCTATAGGCCAGAAGCACATGGGAGAAGGCAGAGGAGATTACTCACTTCTTAGGCCAGTTCTGAGCCAGGGAAGCAGTGTGAGGGGTTCTGCAGACAACACCCCTACCTTCTGTGCCACAACCTGCTTCTCTGCTAGCTGCGGGGTCACTACACAGAGCCCTGGACATGACCACCAGCTACTGTGAGCTTCTGGCTAACACTTCAGCGAATGTTAGTGGGTGGGGAGGCGCGCGATAGAAATTCACTTACGCAGAGAAATTGCACCGTATTTTAAAGTGGGAGCCCAGGGAGCATAAGGTTGTGTCCGTTCATTAGCTGTGTGCTCTTAAACAAGAAATCTCTCAGCCTTAGTCTCCTCATTCATAAAGTAAATAGATCCGACGGCAGGCTTTCTGGGTCTCTCAGCTCTAAAAATATTTTAGCATCTCCACAAGGCCAGAGATGGTGAGACATGGAGCAGTGGGGGGAGAAATGAAGGCAGAGAATGAGCGTGGGGGTGCTGAGTGAGAAGCTACCCAAGCTTGCCAGCCCTCCTCCGCCCTTCCCATCTGAGAAGAGCTTATGGGCGTGCCTCCCACAACTGCACAAAGCGCTTTTAAAATGCCGCCGCCCACAATTGTGCACGGTCTACCAACACCAACAAAACCGGTGCAGCCTACATGCCACACGGATACCCACCATCAGTACTGACTTCTGCTAAGATCACCTCTTGGCGTATTTAAAGACTAAAGGGGGCGGGTGGTGGCACACTTGGTTAAGTGCACACACTACAGTGCAGAGGGACCTGGGTTCAATCCCCGGTCTACACCTGCAGGGTGAAAGCTTCCTGAGTGAAGCAGGGCTGTGGGTGTCTCTCTGTCTCTCCTTCCCTCTCCCTCTCCCTCACCCCTCTCAATTTCTGCCTCTATCCAATAATAAATAAATGAAAAGACTCAATGTAGTAAGTCAGCCTCTGTGTATGCCTTTCCCCCCACCCTTTGTAAACAGGTGGTTGTCTAGAGTGGGAAAAAAAAAACTCTACCTCCAAATATAATTACATGAGATTTTAATGAGAGGCAGAAAAATTACAAATAAACGGGAAGTATAATTCAACACATTTGCATGTATTTCTTTTATCACACATTTCCTGAGTTTCTGTCTTGCTACAGGTGCTGACGGCGCTCCCTGACCTCAGTAAGTTCAGACAGGAAGGAGAGAGTGAGCGCAGCATGGGGCCAAGGGACTTGCCGCAGGGGAAGAGGTGGGAGTCTTCCTACTTTGGGGGCCAAGGCAAATTTGAGTTCAAGCGAACCATCAAGGGACTTAAAAAGTCACCTTGTCGAGTTCTACATCTGGAAGCAGCAAAGAGTTGCTACCGTGCCTCTGGCAGTGATGGAAAGAAATAAAGTGTTCAGAAACAGGTAAAATGAGAAAGAGGAATCAGTAACAGCCAAGGGACTGACTGCAAAAAGGACCAGAGAACTTCCTGGAAAACTCCTCTAGCTGAGACAGGCTTGAACACCAAAAGCAGATCTCCTCTTTCTTTCAGACACGGTCTCTTCCAGCTGAGGTTTCAGGACCACAGCCCCAAATACACAATATAAGCTCAACTCAGGGCAGTGTCAGCCTGTCAAGACTTTCCAATTCTGCTCATGTCGGGATCACGTAAGGTGGAGGAGGGGTTCTGCCGCACAGGTCAACTAGGGCCTTCAAGCTACAGCACAGCAATCAAGGACTGATTTAGCCAAGTACTTCCCCACCAGAGCACAACACTCTTCAGAAAAATCACACCTATTCACAAAAGCATTCCCCCGTTCTCACAAAGATCACAAACACCAACTTAGACAAAGGAAAGGGTAGGTGATGACAGACTGCTGAAGGCCAGGCTCTGCCCACTAGTCCACCTCCCAAGTGGCTGATATAGATGGCCAACCCAGGGCCACAGATGCTGCCTAGAGCCAGGGAGGTGATGCCCAAGGAGGCGGAGCAGTATGGGGATAGGAAGAGAGCAAGACTGGGAAGGGGAACTCCTGCTGCTAAGAGCAGGCACTGACCAGAGTTTCATTTTGCTTCTGCCATTTCTCAGGATTCAGTAGTAATGGTCAGATTTTTTTTCAGAACAAGCCAGCAATCTAGTATTTATTTGCATTTTCCAAAGATGTAAAGGACAGAACTAGAACAGAAGTAGCAAGACCCACAGGACATCTGTGGACTTGATGGAGAAGGGCACCACTTGCTTTGAGTTCTTTGTTTCTGAACAGCTATTTACTTTTAATTAACTTATTTTCTTACTTGATGGGACAAGAGAAATTGAAAGAGGAATGGAGAGACTGGGGGAAAGCCTGAGAGAGACCTGCAGAATGTTTCAGATTTTGTGTAATTTCCTTCCCCTCTGCAAGTGGAAACTGGGGGCTTGAACCCATGTCCAGCGGAGAAGCAATTACAGATTCTAGACCTTCCACCTTCTGCTCCCCATAGAGAATTTTGGTCCATCCTCCCAGAGAAGGAGAAATGATAGAGGGAAGATGACTAGAGGGCTCTGAACTCCAACTCCATCAGGACCCAGAGAGAGAAGGGGAAAAACTAAAAGGGAAGTAAACTCAGTAGTAGGTGTGACTTAGAAAGGAAGACAGGGCCATAGGAAAAGAAAAAAAAAAGGGGCAAAAATATATAAATGGAGATAGATAGTTACAGAAATAAAAGTCAACGCATATCTGTGACCTTGGAAGAACTACTACACTTTCCAGTGGAAGGGTGGTGAGAATGGTGTGGGATTATAATGTAAATCGTTATTAAATCACTCTAACAAATTAAAAAAAAGATGCATGAAAACAGGCATCACCACTCAACAAGACCAAGAACTTCCTATGGTTATGCTTGGAAACCAGCAACAAGGACTGTGGCTAGGCTTGAAAGACTACAACACGGAGCCACTGGGGGAAGGTTCCCTCGGTGATGCACCTGTCAGGACCTCAGCAATATCGGACAGAACATGCTTTGTGGTGAATGAAACGTCTTTCCTGATACTCCACCGTAAGACCTGGAAGAAAAAATGTGATCTCTATGAGCTGCAAAGAAATGGATCTATTTCTTTTTTCCCTGCTCCTTTTGTCCATTGTCCATAAACTGGTATCTGGCCCCCAAAGACTGAGTGTCAATGTTTGGGAGAGACTAGAGAGCCTGCCCTGCCCACTCTCTCCTCAAGATCATCCTAGTGGTTCTTGAACGCGCTGCTGGGGCTATGGCATCTGTGGTGAATTACCTAAGGAATTGTGAAACCAAAAAGGACAGGAGGGCCTGTCAACCATATGTGTTTTCCTCTAGATAGAAGGAAGGGGAAGGACTAGCAAAATAAAACCTAAAACATTTCAGTAGTGAATTTTTTTTTCCTTCATAAAGTTTTTTTTTTAATTTCTTTATTGGGGAATTAATATTTTACATTCAACAGTAAATACAATAGTTTGTACATGCATAACATTTCCCAGTTTTCCATATAACAATACAACCCCACTAGGTCCTCTTTCATCCTATTTGGACCTATATTCTCCCCGCCCTTTTACTTTGCTGCAATATGCCAATTCCAGTTTAGGTTCTCAGTAGTGACTTTTGACAGCCCACCTTCCTTACAACACACACAAATAAAAATGGGATACTCCAGGAGTTTTGAACCACTAAGCAAAAGGTGCATTTTTTAAATCTTTAGTTAATGATTTTATTATCTTTATTCATTTGTTGGATAGAGACAGCCAGAAATTGAAAGAAGGGGGAGGTGGAGAGGGACAGAGACAAAGCGACACCTTCAGCACTGCTTCACCACTCACAAAGCTTTCCCCCTGCACGTGGGAACTGGAGGCTCGAACCTGGGTCCTTGTACATTGCAACAACCAGATGCACCACCACCTGGCCCCCAAAGACTTACATTTTTTACTTAGTGCCAACCTATGAGCAAGCACTCATCAACATGGAATTTTGTGAATGAAGAGACACTTATATACATTGGCCAAAACACAATGATTGTATAAGTAGAATCATTTTTGGTGATCTAAATAAGAACCAAACAAATGTCATAATCTTATTTATCCATTCAAGACCAAATCACAATTATTTTGCTAAAATGACAGGGAAGAGTCATCATACATGAACAGAACACCCATCCACTGTAACCCTGACATCTTTGGAAAATGAAGCAAACACACCCGTTAGTTTTGTTATCTGGAGAGCTGCGGGAAGGCATGCACGCTCAGTGTCAATCCGGCACTGAGATTTACTTGGAATAAAGCAGATCTCATTTTCTGGGTTCTCCAGACAATAGCCAGACTTTCTTTAACCACAAGCAAATATTTGTTTATATGTAACATAGCAGAAGGTTTGCCGGCTCTGGTTTCTGCAGTATCTTCATTAGGTTTTACCCCTGCTAAGAAATCTTGTTACTATTCCAGATATTGATACAAAACAAACAAAGACAGAATCAGCAGTCTAGGCCTTCCTTCCTGACACAGACAGAATAAGGAGTCCAGGAGTTTGCTCCAAATCAGAAAGCTGCTGTCTGCTCTCCACAGATATTCTGGAACGTCCTCTCAGTGTCTTCATTTACTTGCTGAGAACCGACTCCGTCTCCTGCCCGGAACCAGGAGAGAGCCTGTGCTCTCTTCCCCAGTCCTCGCAGCCTCATCTCATTTCACACCTGCAGCCCTGCTCCACCACTTGCGAAGCTTTCCCCTGCAGGTGGGGACTGTAGGCTTGAACCCAGGTGCCTGCACACCTTAACATGTGCGCTCACCCAGGTGCACCACCACCAGCCCCTCTCTCTCTCTCTCTCTCTCCCTGTCACCCCCTTCCCTCTTGATTTTTGGCTGTCTTTATACAGTAAATAAAGATTTTAAAAACAAAAAAAAAGTAACTTTGTTAAAAAAAAAAGTGAGACTACACATTAGCCTATATATTGTGTACTAGACTTAGAAAAGCATCGGTCTACACAACTGCACACATGAACTCAAGCCTTCCCTGTCCGGGGCTCAGCACTAGGCAACGCTAAGAAGTAAAAGACCACACCCTCAGGGGCCGTTAATACAAGTAGCCATTTGTCAGCTGGACGAGATGCACTACCGTGTGGAAACTGCTGGGGGGGGGGGTACGGATCTTACAGCCAAAGGTAGTGTGTGCAGGAGGACTACAGTGAAGGCCAAATGGGGGAAATGTCAGGGAAGGCCTTCCTGACAGGTCAGCCCGGAGAGAGGGCACTGGGCACGGCCTGGGCGTCTGGTCACGGAGCCCCCAGGAGCAGAACAAGGTGAGTGTGTTCTGACAGTGAGTGCAGAGGTTGTTAAGCAACACGATTTGATCCTAGCCAACAAAGCTGGTTGCATACGCAGGGAGCCTTGAGGTCAGCCCTGAGCCTCGATACTCCATATAGCTCCTGCTCACAGCACAGTGCCTGGATAGGAAGCACTGGTCAGAGCGGGGAAGGGCAGCCTGAAGTATGCTGGGGAGTAACAGAGCACAGCCTAGGTGAGGCGAGGTGACTTCAGATTAAAGACCTTGAACAAATGAAACAGGTGCCGATAGAGAGAACGGCGGGTCCTCGGTCAGTCACACCTTCCTCTGGTGAGTTATCGCTTCTTTCTTTTCAAAAGTTGTCTTTATTTATTTATTGAATAGAGACAGCCAGAAATTGAGAGGAAAGGGGAGACAGAGAGAAGCCTGCAGCCCTACTTCACCACTTGCAAAGCTTCCCCCTGCAGGTGGGGACTAGGGGCTTGAACCTGGGTCCTCGAGCACTGTAACATGTGCGCTCAGCCAGGTGTGCCACTACCGCCAACCCCTGATGAATTATCCAGCTTATTTTTCCTGGAAAAGGAACTAGCTAGGCTAACTGTTCCAGCATGAGGGAAATGCAGTTGGCTGTAGTGATAGACACTATAAACTCTTGAGGAAGAGGGAGACCGGTGGTAGTCCAGTGAGTTAAGCTCATGAGGCGCAAAGCGCAAGGACCAGAGTAAGGATCCTGGTTCAAGCCCCTGCCTCCCCACCTGCAGGAGGGTCACTTCACAGGCGGTGAAGCAGGTCTGCAGGTGTCTATCTCTCCCCCTGCTCTCTCCATTTCTCTATCTAACAACGATGACATTAATAAAAACAACAATAATAACTATAAGAACAATAAAAAGACAACAAGGACAACAAAAGGGAAAATAAATATAAAAAAAAAACACCTCTTGAGGACGTGATCTATGGGAAAGCCTCCCCCCCCACCTCTGCACCTGCCTTGCTCGTCTGTGACTGGAGAAGGCCTATTCCTCAGCAGAGTGAGTGTCTGGGTCCTGGTGGGGTAGTAGCTCCACCACTGTGTCTCTGAGCCCTGTAACAGTGGGCCCCAGCAGTGCCTGTTTCGGCTGTCAGTTTTGCATGTATTCCACCCTGGAATGTCTGATAAATTGATCTAGTGTTTCAGACGTGTGTGATGCCCAACACCGGGCCCCCGTGGTGGGCTGCTATTACCTGACCCTGAAATGCACCCAGTCAAGCAGCTGACGAGAGGCAGGCAGGTCCAATGTGCAACTTGGTTCAAGTTCTGCTCTGTCCTTGTAATCGACACTCCTTGGAGCCCCCTCCCTGTGCTTTTAACTTCTGCCTCAAGGATGCTCGAGCAGCACCAGGGCCCTCCTGCTAAATAAGGCGCAGGTGGCAAGCTGGCTTCTCTGTCAACCTGGGAGCTGCAGAAGCTTCATGTCACTAATCTTTTTCTGGGAAGAAAACAAAAAGTCTCTAGCAGCTGGCTTCAAGAGTCCCACTCCTTAAAAAATATTTTCATTTCGTTTATTACTGGATAAGCGACAGAGAGAAGCTGAGGAGGGAGGAGGATACAGGCAAAGAGACAGAGTCATCTGCAGCCCTGTTTCACCATCATGTTTTCCTCCTGCAGTGGGGACCAGGCACTTGAACCCAAGTCCTTGCACTCTGCAACGTGTGTGCCTAACCAATGTGCCACCACCTGGCCCTGAAATAAGTCCATTCTCCTCTAACAGGTGATGGGGGGGGGGGGGGAGTCCTGTTGAAACAACTGTTAATCTGAAGGCTACTTCTGAGAGGATTCCGAGCTACTGTGTTGGTATGCATGAGACCCCTTCTGTTTCATTTGGTTTAAATCCCCCCTGCTTAACACTATTCTATTTACATAACCACTTCATTCTATTTACATAACCACTGTTCACAAGTTCCACCCTCCCTCCAGGGCATTGGTGGTTCAGTGGTAGGATTCTCGCCTGCTCTGCCCCCTCCTCTTTGTCACACTCTGATTTTCACCAGTCACTTTTCTCTCCACTCTCTCTATGTCACATCCTGTTTCCACCCTACTTGGCAAGTATATATAAAGACAGCATTGTGAGTTTTACTTTAACTTGAGTTTAGCTGAGCTCGTATTAGATTGTGCTGCGTCCTGCATGAATAAAGAGATACTGCGTACAACCAAGCCATGAGTCCCTGGTCGTCTGTTACCTGCCCGTGAAGCCAGCCCGGCGAAAACAACATAACCCGTCGAAAACAACACTACTGCTTACCAGAAACTGCTTAATTTGGAGCTGGAGTCTGACCTGTCCTGCATTTACTGAGCTGAGTCACTTCTTACAGGTCATTTCTATAATAAAGAGGGGAACAACAGCCCATGCGCTAACCAACAAACACGCATTCACCACCCAGAGGTCAAGCACTCCTTTCTATTGAGGCTTCAAGTACAGAATTCCCTGACGTGAGTGAGGACGCCTTCCTGGGAACAGGGGCATAACTGAGTCAGGGCTCCTGATGCCCTCGCCTCGCCCAGGGAGTAGGGAGACAGGTGTCTGATGTCCTACAGAAGCCATAAGCCCTTCTTGCTACCCCTCATGCCAGAGGTGAGCGTTCTTTTCAGCTTGCAGACATGTTTAAGAGATCTTTGGAAAATGTCACGCTAGTTTCAACTTACCCATTTCATTTTTCCCCTTTCTAAATTTTTAGTTGCTGGAACAAAGAAAAATTAGAAGGGTCCGGGGAGAAAGAAAGAGAGAAGGGAAACGCAGCACTATCATACTGCTCACAGAACTCTCCATCTGCAGGTGGGGACCAGGGGCTTGAACCTGAATTCCTGTACACGGTGACCTGTGTGCTCAATCAGATGCACCACTGCCCGGCGCCGCCAACTCATTCCCTTGGGACCATCCCCTTGCAGATGCTCTGAACTACCACAAAGTCTTGCAGTGCGATATGCCAATTCCATTTCAGGTTCTATTTGTGTTTTCTTTTCTGATCTTGTTTTTCAACTTCTGCCTGAGAGTGAGATCATCCCATATTCATCCTTCTGTTTCTGACTTATTTCACTTAACATGAATTTTTCAAGGTCCATCCAAGATGAGCTGAAAACGGTGAAGTCACCATTTTTTACAGCTGAGTAGTAGAGTATCGCACCAAAGTAAAAGACTCTGGGGTGGGTGGGGACAATACAGATCCATGAAAGATGGTAGAGGACCTAGCAGGGGGTTGTATTGTTATACAGGAAACTGGGGAATGTTCTGCATGTACAAACTATTGTATTTACTTTTGAATGTAAAACATTAATCCCCCAATAAAGAAAGAAAGAAAGAAAGAAAAAAAAAAAGCCTTGCAGTGCAACGCACAACCGTGCTATTTCTCCTTCCATTCCTTGTACCAGGAACGCACGACCAGCTCTTAGTACTCTATCAAATACATTCCTGCTTGCTTTTGTTACTACGCTGTCCGATGTAAAGGAAGGAACCATTGCAAAGCTTTTGATGCACTCGATGCATCCTTCCAAGGAAGAGCTTCACAGGCAGGGACTCCCCACTTTCCAAAACAGGGACAGAGAGATGAGCTCGCAAACTGCCGTGTCTGGAACGCAGGTATCTTGACTTTTCCCCCTGGGGCGTGCCTCTGCAGCTGTGACTAATGCAGCTCTGGCTCTTGTATGTATTCCTATTCCCCCTCTGGCCAAATACAAGGGAAGCCGGTCTATGAATGGAAACACTGCAGAGCACTCTTAGAATGGAAGTGTCAGATTCTCCTTCTGAGAAAAATCAGAGATGAAACCAGTATTAACACCCAGAGAAAAGTGCTAGTGCCACAAACAGATGACTGCTAGGGTGTATGTTCCAAGTGAACTGACTGCCGGGAAGACAATTCTCTAAGAGCTAGGCCAAACAGCTTCTTGCTCAGGGGCCCCTCACCACTCCCTCCACAACCCCAGAACTGACTGTCCTCAGTATGACAAAGGGTCTGCAGAGAGAAAGTCTCCCCGGCCACTGCCCACAGGTCCTCAAGGGAGACTAATGGCAGGTCTGATAAGAGAATGCCTACATGGCAAACAAACAAACAAACAAGCAAAAACCAACTTATTATCTTTCTAGTTTATGTCTCTCTGGGTCCTGGTGAGAACAGAGGTTGAATGGAGGAAAACAGAGAAGAGAAAGACAGGTGTGAATTTGTGGAGTGAAAAATAAGTGTTTCATTCGAACCTTTACCAAGCAGCCAGTGCCCTCCACTTACTTCACAGGAGTTAAGCTTCACTCCCAACTGTATTTCCAGACATGAATGAATTCAAAAGATCCCAAGTCACTCAGCACGTGTTAAAATGTTCCCAACTGTGGGGACACTGGTGTAGCTTCTGGGCTTCCTAAAATGTCTCTCGGTACAGAAATCCCTTCCTGAAAAGGCTTCCCCCAAGGCTGCAGGAGAGGAGTCAAACTAAAATGCAGAGTTCTGTCCCCCACCTTTATACTTCCTGCCATTGACAATTCCCAAGGGGCAGACAACCTGGTGGGGGAGGGGAA
This sequence comes from Erinaceus europaeus, assembly GCF_950295315.1. Lineage (NCBI taxonomy): Eukaryota > Metazoa > Chordata > Mammalia > Eulipotyphla > Erinaceidae > Erinaceus > Erinaceus europaeus. The sequence goes on along the minus strand of NC_080162.1, from coordinate 205,206,913 downwards.
TCCTAAACAAACAAATCACTAGTTCCTGCAGTATTAGCACTTACCATTTGGGGTGGGAGGCAAGACAGGTCAGGCAATGGCCCTCAGGGAGCTTATGGGTAAGACAGCAAAATATAGCAAGCTGCTTGGCAAGAGACACATAGATACAGACGGAGGGAGCTGGGCTTTGCAAACACTGCAGGCTCTAAATCAGAAACTGCTACAAAACAAAGTCAGTGCCTACAGAATTTGATCCCTGGTCCAAATTAGTCTCCCCCGACAATTGCCTCATGTTGGCCTGTGTGCTCAGTACTAGAGGCAGGGCAGGCACTTGATGGTCAATTCCTGGTCGCTCCACAATGAAACACTAGATGTTCCTTTTAAAAGCAGCAAACTCTAAACACAGAATATTAAGATGATGGTGCAGGCACTGATACCGACTTGACTGTAATTCCAGACATGTCGCATGACCTCTCTGTTTTTCAGTCTCATCATCTCTAAAGCACGGACAGTATCTCACAGAAATGCAGCGGTATCATAGGAAAACATGTAGAGAAGTGCTTTTAAAAAAATTCTAATGCAGTTTTTTTTTTGGGGGGGGGCAGCAACCATGTCACCTTTATGTACTCAATAGCTTGGCTTTGAGAGTATGTTGCGGGGCCGGGTGGTGGAGCACCTGGTTGAGCACACATGTTACAATGCACAAGGACCGGGGTTTGAGCCCCCAGTCCCCGCCTGCAGGGGGAAAGCTTTGTGAGTGGTGAAGCAGGGCTGCAGGTGTCTCTCTGTCTCTCTATCTCTCTATTACCTCCTTCCCTCTCAATTTCTGGCTGTCTCTATCCAACAAAGATATATATATATATATCTTACTTCAACAGAAAGAGAATACGCTGCTCAAAATAATGAGCATCCATTAAGAAATGAGAAAGCAAGTCTTAGCTGAGAGCTCTGCTGGGCGGCTGAACCCCAGGGCAGCTCTAGTCTCAGGTTTATCAGCTTACAGAACAGCATTCCTCTTCCAGACTTTGCTTCTGGCAGTACGCAGAAATGCCTTGGCATCTTGTTAAAATCCATGTCCTGGCTCAACAGAGACTCACATTAAACATTTCTGGAAGGTTACCCGGTGATTGCTGACCCTATTACGCCTGCAAAAATCTCAGTGGGGAGCAAGAGACAGAGGGAGTCGGGAAGCCCCTTTCAGATCAGTGAGTGGGTCACATCACTCAACCAAGGCGACATTTCAATTTCTGGTTCCTTCCTAACAGCCAACACCCATAGCCTTTGCCCTAACAATCATTATTTCCTGGGACCGAACAGTCTTACGACGCACTAAATCATTCTCAGCTGCAGAGTGGTGATCAGATGATTTCAGCTCCGACTGGCTTAGCATGATGGCGCAGGGTTTAATACAGAGCTAAAACTGAGCCAGAAGTGACAAAAACAAACACACACACACACAAACAAAAATCCCTCTGTCCCCAGAACAGTAAGGGGGAGAGCTTGGGAAGAATTCAGAAATCAGCTTCGCACACCATGACCCTGATAGGTGTCTCCACCTGGCCAGCACTTACCACTACACTGCCTAGCTGGATTTTATTCTAATAAATGTTTTTTCTATTCTCTCACGAGACGAGAAATGCTTCTGGTGTGACAACGCCCCGTGGCCTCCTAGTCTGGGTCACATGCAGGTGCTTAAGTATCTTTCTGGCAAAGCAGGGCGGAACACACACACAACAAATCACTGTATTTCCCGAGTGTTTATCATGCCTTAAACTTGCCACGGAGCTGAAGAAGCGGTAGTGAGAAACGCGAAGCTACATTCTCCCCACTTCGGTGACTGCAACCCCAAATAACAACTCTTGGTGACGCAAGAGTTGGACACTGCTGATACTCACATCCTGATCTTCATTCTGACTTTTCCTCCATAGGCATTAATTCCTCTGCGCTATGGATGGAGAAACGGAGTAACACAAGCAGTATTCCAGAGCAGATTGATTCTTCTATCCAAGAACCCAAACAAACTGTGTCTCCTGCACCATGTCAGTTCTGTGACTTGGAACCAGTTTCCCACCTTTGCTTCAGCCTCCTGCAAGTCCCTACCTTCTCCACCCACCCTGGTTAGCCACTCATCACACACACAGAGAAGTGTGAGATGACGGTACAGTTTACTCAGGCTCGGGTTCAAGCCCCTGGGAGCCTGAAGGGGAAGCTCCATGGGTGGTACAGCAGGGCTGCAGGTGTCTCTCTCTCTCCCTCCATTTCTTTTGTTTTTAAACATTTAAAAAAAATATTTATTTCCTTTTGTTGCCCTTGTTTTATTGTTGGAGTTATTATTGTTGTTGTTATTGATATTGTTGTTGTTGGATAGGGAAGAGAGAAATGGAGAGAGGTAGGGAAGACAGAGCAGGGGAGAGAAAGACAGACACCTGCAGACCTGCTTCCCCGCCTGTGAAGCGACTCCCCTGCAGGTGGGGAGCCGGGGCCTGAATCGGGATCCTTATGCCCTTGTGTTTTGTGCCACGTGCACTTAACCCGCTGTGCTACTGCCTGACTCCCTCTCCTTCCACTTCTATTCTCCCCCATCCTTCTCAACTTTTATGTCTCTATCTAAAATAAAGGAAGAAAATATTAAAAAGGGAGGGAAGCAAGAAATATGTGATTAAAGAAAGAGGGGAGGTGAATGTGATATGGCAGCAGTAACACAGAAGCAGTACAGAGCTGGGGTCGAACCCTAATGGCACCCAGAGTCAGCTCGTGCCTTTAACTCTTACTAAACTTTTATCCTAGGAGAGCAACAGACCTTACCCCAAACCCACTGTGCTACCGCCCGATTCCCGAGACGCCTCCTTTTAAAACCTTACCCAGAAGTCTAAAAGGTGAACCAAGACCATTTACAGGAATGTGGAAAAGATCAAGCACGTAGCACAGAGGTGAATAAAAACACCGTATCCTAACTTGTCTCCCAGTGGGTGTAAAGCCTGAAGCGTTTGCCCCAAACGCTGTAGCACAAGGATTCCCCGGGGACAAAATGTGGAGACACTGAATGGCTCCTAAACCAGACAGTTGTTCTAGCAGAAATATAACCCTGGGCAAATGGCATAAAAGTCCTGACCCTTATCTTCATCTCTAAAATCTGAATAATTCTTGCCCTGTGGTGATGGAGAGATTTAAATGAGATGATATATACAAAGCATCCCGTTGTCATTATTTTTATTTTATTTAAATGAGAGAGAGAGAGAGAGAGAGAGAGAGAGAGACCCAGAGCATCATCCTGGCGAGTGAGCTTTAAGGACACAGACTCAGACCTCATGCTTGAGAGCGAATGCCTTATCCTCCGGGCCACCTCCCAGACCTTCAGTTCCCTTTCTTTTCTTTCCCCTTTTTCTCTCTTTTACTTTCCCCCTCCTTTTTCTTCTTTTAAAGTCAACTCACAATGAATGCAGCTGTGAAGTACATGCGACTGGCCCCTGAAAGGTCGACACTGCGAGCAGAGCAGAAGGCTTTTGTGATCAGCTGCAAAGTGGCTCTGTGTCTGAGGTGGGCTTAAAGCTGGCCTGTAATTTGTGCTACTGTTGGTTCCCGAGAGGTTCCTCAAAATACCCTGGAGCTGGGGCACAAGAAGATTCTTCAGACCTGGGCTTTACCTAGGTTTCAAGGAGCTCTCAGGGAGATTGTCGGTCCGGGTCCTAATTGTGCTACATTTCAAAGGTAAATGAATTAAGTTTAAGAGCTGGGCTATATTAAATAGAAAAAAAATTTTTTGTATGTTCCCTTTTTGCTTCCCAATGCCCTTCCTTTTACATCCCAAAATTCACCAAAGAGACGGCTAGGTTTTTTTTTTTAAAAACTTCAATGTTTTTAATTTTATTTATTTATTATTCTATTATATTTTATTTACTATTGGATAGAGACAGAGAAATTGAGGGGGAGGAGAGAGCCAGGAAGAGAGGCAGAGAGACACCTACAGCCCTCCGTCACCACTGACAAAGTTCTCCCTCTTTGGGTGGGGATCAGGGGCTTGAACCTGCATCCTTGAACACACTGTAATGGGCTACTAGCTTCTAATCTAATGAGCAAAAACCAGACAGATCGTGTCCTGGTGGGGTTTCCTGGGAGCTGGTCAGCCTTTCTTTGACCCTCTAGTCCATCTCTTTTTGTCAGAAGAAACTCAGACCTGTCCAAAGCCAGCCTTCCCTCTGTGTATGCAGCCTTGGTCAGGGAACTGATCTCTCGAGAAGCAAGACTCCCTCTGCCCCCTTACCCTACCTGCTTATTCTGTGGATAGCACTTCCCAGGAAGCCAACATTACCTAATGGAAGACCAGGCAGAGCTCATGTTGACATCCGGCTGCTTTGCTGTAGGCAGAGAAAGACAGACACCTGCAGACCTGCTTCACCTCTTGTGAAGGTGGGGAGCCTAACCCTAATGAATCCACTGCTCCTGAAGGCCATTCCCCCCCCCCCCTTTGTTGACCTTGTTGTAGCCTCGTTGTGGTTATTATTGCTGTTGTTGATGTTTGTTGTTGGATAGGACAGAGAGAACTCAAGAGAGGAGGGGAAGACAGAAGGGGAGAGAAAGACAGACACCTGCAGACCAGCTTCATCACCTGTGAAGTGACTCCCCTGTAGGTGGGGGAGCCAGGAACTCGACCCGGGATCCTTACGCCGTTCCTTGCGCTTGGTGCCACGTGCGCTTAATCTGCTGCGCTACTGCCAACCCCCCCCCCCCATTGGATTCTCAAGCATGAGGTCCCTAATTTAATCCCCGGCAGCACATGTACCAGAGTGATGTCTGGTTCTTTCTCTCCTATCTTTCTCATTAATAAGTAAATAATGTTTTTTTAAAAAATAATTTCCCATCTTAAATTTTCAGATTATCTTGTTTAATTAGTAACTAGTGGACCTAATAGACAACAAAATTGAAAGCACTTTTTAAAATTCCTTCTAGCAAATTCTGAGAGAACAGTGGAAGCTTGGCTGTGAACCGCTCAAGGCAAGCTGGGTATTTTATTGTGCACAGGCGTGTTCACACTACACTCTGAAAACTCCAGGATGATGAAAACCCACTGGCTAGCCTCCTCTGCCATGTCTGGAGGCGCCAGCAATGGAGAATGATCCTTCAGGGCTGCACGTGTGCACGGGGGACTGATGGCGGCTAAGTAGGTCTCAGTCGGACAGGGCAGTACTGGAGCTGGACAGGGCCAGTGCATGGCGCTCCCTGCCCTTTCGCTGTGTCCATCCGCCTTTCTGTGTGTGGCCCTCTTTTTGAAAGCATACAAATTCAGACTACCGATGTCTGCTACAAAACAGCTCATGGGTTTGGTTGTGATAGTGCTTAAATAAACGCCCCTGTCACTCCTGAAGTATTGTGAAGAGACAGGAAGGAGTAGTCAGTGAGTGTTGCACTTCCACAGTGGGGAACACTCCAAAATGACTCCGGTTTAAAGAGGTGGTAACTAAGAAAAGGGAAACCGGAAAGCCTTCCCAAAGTCAAGTTCTATAGATTTCAAATCAAGAGGAAGACCTGCAGCAACAAGTCAAGTCAGAGGAGAGAAACGAATTTCCTCGCGAGAAAACCGAAACCACATTTGAAACATTCCATGTTGAGATCAGAGATACAGACGGTCGACAGACGAGGGAGCTATGCTTATATATATATATATGCACACAGATCTTTGCCAGTGGAAAAGAAGGACCAGTAAAAGAAAGGATGGAGCAGAAAGTGAGCCACACATGCAGATGGATGTTCCTTCAGTGAGGAGTCAGGGAAGTCCTGGAAAACAACTTGACCGAAACTAAGAATATACAACAAACTAAAACACATATAGTTGTCTGGCCAAAGGAGAAGAAACAGAAAAATTAATATATAGAGAGTGTACAATATCAACACAAAAGAGTTACATGTTTCCAGAATTTCCCAGTGATCAGGCCATAGAAATAGGCAAACGGGGGGTCGGGCAGTAGCGCAGCGGGTTAAGCGCATGTGGCGCAAAGCGCAAGGACCAGGCGTAAGGATCCCGGTTCGAGCCCCCGGCTCCCCACCTGCAGGGGAGTTGCTTCACAGGCGGTGAAGCAGGTCTGCAGGTGTCTGTCTTTCTCTCCCCCTCTCTGTCTTCCCCACCTCTCTCCATTTCTCTCTGTCCTACCCAACAACGAACGACATCAACAGTAACAATAATAACCACAACAAGGTTACCACAACAAGGGCAACAAAAGGGGGGGAAATGACCTTCAGGGGCAGTGGATTCATGGTGCAGGCACCGAGCCCCAGCAATGACCCTGGAGGCAAAAAAAGAAAAAAGAAATAGGCAAACAGATGTGGCTTTCAACCTTAATTAAACGGTAGTGTTTAAAATCCAGCCTAGTTGTGCCATCTAAACGAACACCCTGCCATCAGTTCCTCATCTGAAGAAACGGATGAGCTTCCACTGTGTTACCCTACTTTCTAATTTTGTAAAGATAAAGACCTTCCAGAGCTGGCAACAACCATAACGTGTAAGTCCTCAGCTTGGGTAGGCAGTCGCCTGGGGACTTTAAGATCATGTCACCCTGACACAACCCCTAGAATTTCTGATTTAATTGGTCTGGGGGGTGTGGCCTGGGTTTGATTAATGGTTCCCAACGTGACTGTAATATGCAGGAAAGCTACAGAACCAAGAGTCACATCATTTCTCAGATGAGTGACAAGTTCTCCACTTCTAGAACAGCTAGTCAACCTGAGCTCACCTATTATATCAGAAAGCCTCACTCTAATTTTTAAACAAGTATACATTTCCTCCTGCTTTGTTTATACACTTTTCTAAACAACTGGAATATTAACATCGACAGTAAAAAAAAAAAAAAAAGAAAGCAAGAAAAAGGGCACCACTGGCAGGTCCTGTTGGCTACTTCGACACAAAAGCAGAGAAATGTCCTCTCCTTCGCCCCTTTACCTCCTGTCTGCTGCGGCTTCCGCATGAGAGTCGAGAGTGATGCCTGATGTCTAAGGAGAAGCCTGCTGCACTTAAGCTCTGGCAGGGGTCCCCTTTCCTTGCCACCCCGTCTGGAAAGCCCGCAGGGCTATCGTTAAATCAAGATCGTGCCTGACAGGGCTATACAGAGGCTTCTTAGTGGAGAGATACATTCCCCGTGATACACTGAAGGAGAGGATGCCAACAAGCCCATTAGTTTCGATGAGAGACCAGCACAAACACGGGGCGTGATGAGAAATGGGACCTCACATGTGACCCAGACCGTCCCAGTGATGAGTGGCTTGAATGACTCCCACCCTCCACCTCCTGGCCGCGGAATGACGCGTAGGAGTGTTCACGCTCAAAGGAAACCTTATTCTCTCCATCTGCAGATGGGATGGGACGGCTTCCTTTGTTCTACCCACAGACGAAATAATGTGTCCTACGGAGCTGTGGGAATTCTTCTCCACGTACTAATTTATGCCACTCACTCCTTCCCTGTTCTCTGGCAACATTCTATACACATTCCCGTGACTAGACACAGCGACTGTAAGTTGTCTTGTAGAATGGCGTCTAAGAAAGCAAGGCCTTTTGTCCATTGTGTGAGCCGACATGCCTGGGCTCCTCAGCAGCAAGCATGCTGTATGGCTGCAGCCCCAGCGTCGCGGAATGAATGAAATGAATGAAGAAGAAGGCGGAACAGCCTCTGCCATTTCCACCAGTCGTCCGGGACAGGGACAGCTGCGGGGTGTTTTTGTGCTCTCTGTCCATACATGCAATCATTGATGCTTCAACTTCTGTCCCACATTGTTGAGGAAATGCTGGTTCCCAGAGCTGTAGCCTAGGTGTCTATCTCCACATTTCCGCAGTCTGTTGGTCAGTACACCTCACTCTCCGCCGAGCTGCCGTCTTCCCCGACCACAGGGGAGTGGGTCTGCGACCTCACATCCGTCCACTTCCCTCCCTCCTTTGGTGCCCTACATCTGCTCCACTGAGCTGGTAAAAACCTGTATCCCATATTCACCATGAAAGAAAGCAATTATCTTTAAACTGCAACGTCTAAAGATAATAAATACCAGCATAGCTTTTCAAAACTTTAAAGGTGTACCAAGCAGAAGTTCTGTGTTGTTTCAGAAGTATCTTTTCGAGTCAATAGATACACATTTGCACTGCTGCTTAGTGTATCCAGTCCGAGATTTCACTAACACTGGCTTCTTTTTTTTTTTAATTTTTAAAATATTTATTTTTCCTTTTGTTGCCCTTCTTTTTTTTTTTATTGTTGTAGTTATTATTGCTGTTGCCATTAATGTCGTCGTCATTAGAGAGGACAGAGAGAAATGGAGAGAGGAGGGGAAGACAGAGAGAAGAGAAAGACAGACACCTGCAGACCTGCTATTAATCCCCGAGTATTGTGAAGAAATCGCCTGTGAAGCAACGCCCCTGCAGGTGGGGAGCCGGGGACTTGAACCAGGATCTTTACTCGCATCCTTGTGCTTAACCTGCTGTGCTACTGCCCGACTGCCTAACACTGGCTTCTAAGAGCGTCTCCATGCTTGCAATTCTAAATGAAACTTGCATAAAGGGTAGAAATTAAAAAAAAAAAAAAAGAACCTTTTCTAAAAGATTAAATAAACGTAATGTAAACCAGCTGGGAATGCTAAGGAAGAAAACAACGTTTAACACTTCGGAGGGGGTGGGACGGGGTGTTTTTGTAGTGTGTGTGTTGGGGGCCGAGAGGAGGAACCATTTTCCACATCCAGAAAATGTGCCACTATGGACAGCTCTCCTCAACACTGAAAGAGCCGAGTGACAGAACAAATGTCACCAATAAGTGAAAATGCTGGCTTTTAAACCAGCACTGCCCGCTTGTTGCTCTTCACAGCAAACAGGAAGAGCAGAGAAGAGCAGAGAACCACCGAGTTCTTTATCCAGCTCAGCCGCCATATGCCGGAAGAACTGGACTCGGGCTCACGGGACAAAAGAGAGATGGTAGCCAAGCCCTGCAGACAGGCGTGCGTGCGTGCGTGTGTGCGTGCATGCGTGTGTGCGTGCATGCGTGCGTGCGTGTGTGCGTGCATGCGTGTGTGCGTGCGTGTGTGTGTGCGTGCATGTGTGCGTGCATGCGTGTGTGTGTGCGTGCGTGTGTGTGTGCGTGCGTGCATGCGTGTGTGTGTGTGTAGGTGCGTGCGTGTGTGTGTGTAGGTGCGTGCGTGCGTGTGTGCGTGCATGTGTGCGTGTGTGCGTGTGTGTGTGCGCGTGCATGTGTGCGTGCGTGCGTGTGTGTGTGCGTGCGTGCATGTGTGCGTGCATGCGTGTGTGCGTGCATGCGTGCGTGCGTGTGTGCGTGCATGCGTGTGTGTGCATGCGTGCGTGCGTGTGTGCATGCGTGCGTGCGTGTGCGTGTATGCGTGTGTGCGTGCGTGTGTGTGTGCGTGCATGTGTGTGTGTGTGCCTGAGTGTGTGTGCGTGCGTGCATGTGTGCGTGCATGCGTGTGTGTGTAGGTGCGTGCGTGCGTGTGTGTGCGTGCGTGCATGTGTGCGTGTGTGTGTGTGCGCGTGCATGTGTGCGTGCGTGCGTGTGTGTGTGTGCGTGCGTGCATGTGTGCGTGCATGCGTGTGTGCGTGCGTGTGTGTGTGTGCGTGCATGTGTGCGTGCATGCGTGTGTGTGCGTGCGTGCATGTGTGCGTGCGTGTGTGTGTGTAGGTGCGTGCGTGTGTGTGTGTGTGTAGGTGCGTGCGTGTGTGTGTGCGTGCGTGTGTGTGTGCGTGCGTGCATGTGTGTGTGTGTGTGTGCGTGCATGCGTGTGTGCGTGCGTGTGTGTGCGTGCGCGTGTATGTAGACGTACACACACGTTCTGGAGGTGGGAGGGTGGGAATAGGTACAGTTTCGTTAAGCAAATGGTTCTCTGGAGAAAGGGGTTTTGGTTCTGGAACTAGAAGATTTGAGTCACCCAAGGACCTGGAGTCACCGCACCTTCTTACCTTCCGGGAAAGACCATACCAAAGAGGAGAAAATAAAAAATCATAAAGAAATCAACAGAAGACAATGAAGTGGAACATTCCGGAGGACAGAGAAAAATGTCTTCATCATTGCTATATCCAAGGAGCTCTCACTAAGTTGAAGTCAAAACGCTAGATGCTATCTAAGTTCCTGGGGAAGGGGGATGAAAGGGTCAAATGAATTTTGGGTCAAATGAAAGGGTCAAATGGATTTTGGTCAAATGAATCGATCTACACATAATGCCAAAGGGAATACTCCAGTAACGGCTAAGAGCCTGGGGCTATAAGGGTCACACCTGGGCTGAGGAGAAACGAGCTCTGAAACCAAATCCTGACTTTGGTCACTTACTAGCAGAACCGGGGGGCATATTATTAATGCTTTGTGGTCTCTTTCTTCATCCACAGAATTAAATTTCACAGAAATTATTTTATTCATAGAAATGCTTTATTTATTTTAAAGTGGAGGGGATATCGAAAGATACACATCACTGCTCAGTTCCGGCTGATGTGGTGCTGTGGGGACTGAACCTGAAATCTTGGTCTCGGGGATGAAAGTCTTTTGCAGAACTATTAGACTTGTCTGCCCAGCCCTTCAAACTGGACTTTGTAATTCACCCTGTAAGGATGGGATTTTTTTCAAACTGTGCTCTACTAAAAGTGTAAGCTTAAGATGAAGACTGCAGCCCAGGACGTGGGGCAGTATGTAAGAATACCAGATTTGCAAGCACAAGGTCCCGAGTGCAACCGTTGGCATTTCAGATGCCAGAGCGGTGTTCTGGTTCTCTCTCTCCATTAAGAAATAAATATGGGAGTCGGGCGGTAGCGCAGCGGGTTAAGCGCACGTGGCGCAAAGCACAGGGACCGGCATAAGGATCCCGGTTCGAGCCTCTGGCTCCCCACCTGCAGGGAAGTCGCTTCCCAGGCGGTGAAGCAGGTCTGCAGGTGTCTTTCTTTCTCTCCCCCTGTCTTCCCCTCCTCTCTCTGTTCTTTCCAACAACAACGATGACATCAACAACAATAATAACTACAATGATAAAAAACAACAAGGGCAACAAAAGGGGATAAATAAATATAAAAAAAAAGAAATAAATATTTGAGAGTCGGGCGGTAGTGCAGTAGGTTAAGAGCACGTGGTGTGAAGCGCAAGGACCAGGGATCCTGGTTCCAGCCCCCCGGCTCCCCACCTGCAAGGGGTGGGGGTCACTTCACAGGCAGGTGGGGAGCCGGGGGCTCGAACCTGGAAGCAGGTCTGCAGGTGTCTGTCTTTCTCTCCCCCTCTCCCCCCTCTCTGTCTCCCCTTTCTCCATTTCTCTCTGTCCTATCTAAGGACGACGACATGAACAACAACAATAATAACTACAACAACAATAAAAAGCAACAAGGGCAACAAAAGGGAAAATAAGTATATATAAAAAAAATTTTTTAAAAGATTAAAAAAAGAAAGATTTAAAAATATCTAGACATTTGTCCTGCTTTAGATCTTACTGTCTTTCAACCACCAAGTTGCAGATATTACTATGATTCCATCTTGACTTCCCCGGGCAGATGGTCATCTCACCAATGTGTCTGGGAACCTCCCCAGAGCCCTGCTCCACTAGAGAAAGACAGAAACAGGCTGGGGGTGTGGATCCACCTGCCAGCACCCATGTCCAGCAGAGAAGCAGTTACAGAAGCCAGACCTCCCACCTTCTGCTTCCCATACAGAATTTTGATCATGCTCTCAGAATGATAAATAATAGGAGAAAATGACCAGAGGGCTCTGCACCCCAATTTCACCAGGAACCAAAGTGTCTGTCACCAAGAATCTTGTTTTTATACTACCAGGAAAGGGAACTAAGTCTGGAAAACACCAGAGGAAGCCAGGCATTGTTTCTTATATCTGAGAGAGAAGAGGGAAAAAGGAAGGATGTTTGTAAGTAGTAACGCATAGGTGTGGCTTAGGAAGTGAAGGCCAACATGGGGAACAAAGATATAGATAGCTGTAAATACAAATCCACTCCCTATCTGTGATCTTGGGACCGCTACCGCAGTGTCCAGTGGACAGGATAGGACACAGAACTCTCGTGGGGGGAACGGTGTGGGATTATCCCCTGACTCTCTTACACTGTTTAAAATCACTAGTATGCATACAGTGAAAATAGTAACAGTTTTTCTTTACTGAAAAAACAAAATACTTTTTCCGTATTTTTTTATTTATTAATTCACTCCAGGGTTAACACTGGCCACCAGTGCAAATCCACTGGTCCTAGTGGCATTTTTTTTTTCAATTTTATTTGATAGAACAAAGAGAAATTGAGTGGGGGGTAAGACAGAGAGGGAGAGACAGGTAAGATGCCTGCAGACCTGCTTCACCTGCCCATTAGGCTATACTTAGAGCAGAGCTTCCCGGCCTCAACACTAGTCATACAGGAGGAGGATTCTTTGTTGGGGAGTGTCCTTTGTGTAGAAGGATGCATACCTACGGCTCTGGCTTCCTCCCCTCAAGTGGAGAGAATCACAGCCATCTCCAGAGATGAGCCGGAATGTCTTTCATCAAGTGAGTGGGAAAAGCAAACATGGTGCATCCACTCAAAATCTTCATCAGTGAGGCGCCGGTGAGATGGCTCACCTGAGAGAGCACTGGTTTTGGTAGAAGTGCAACCAGGTCCGGTGGTCTGGAAAATGCAGCAGGACTCAAGAAACCTTCCTGACTAGCTAAGCCCTCCCTGAAACGTACCACTGGACTCGGGTGCCATCTGCCCACCCCAGGTATGCCCCTGAAAGTCTTGGTTTTGGCCTCAGTTCTGTTCAAACGCTCCCACAGATATTCAAGTGGATGTAGGAGATAGAACTTCAGCTGGCTCCCTCCTCCTGCCCTCTGCTCTTCTGCTCAGTCGATTTTCCAGAGTAGTCAGAGGGACCTTCTAAACATAAGTCAATTCAGGTCACCTGCCCTACTCAAAATTATTCTCCAGATTCTCACATTTGCTCAGGGTGAAAAATCAGGTGTTTTTTTTTTTTTTTTTTTTTTTAACATATATAAGTATTTCTTGCTCTTTTTTTTTTTTTTTTTTTTCCCTTCCAGGGTTATTGCTTGGGCTCAGTGCCTGCACCAGGAATCCACTGCTCCTGAAGGCAATTTTTCCCCCCTTGTGTTGCCCCTGCTGCTGTCGCCTTGTTGTGGTCATTATTGTTGCCGTTGGTGTTGTTTGTTGCTGGACAGGACAGAGAGAAATACAGACAGGAGGGGGAGATGGGGAGAGAAAGACAGACCTACAGACCTGCTTCACCACCCGTGAAGCAACTCCCCTGCAGGTGAGGAGCTGGGGACTCGAACTGGGATCCTTACGCCAGTCCTTGCCCTTTACACCACGTGTGCTTAACCCGCTGTGCTACTGCTCGACCTCCTATTTCTTGCTTTTTTTTAATTATATTTTTCTCTACTCCCATCACCAAAGGTCCGTGGGTCCGTGTTCCCATGGTAGCCACGATAGTTCTCCCAGTCTTAGAAATAGGCTGACATTTTGTCTGTTCATTCTTACACTCAATTCTCTCTGTTCCACATGAGTGAACCCACTCTGTAGCTGTCCTTCATCTCTTTACTTACTTCAGCTAGCATCATCTTCTCCCACTTCATCCACCTTACCCCAAAGGACACAATATCAGCCCTTTCTCTTGCTGCATAACACTCTGTTGAGTATATGTCCCATAACTACTTTAGCCAGTCATCGGTCAAAAGGCTTTCTTGGTTGTTTCCAGGTCTTTGCCATTGTGAACTAAGTCGCTATGAACATGGGGGTGCGTGTTTCCTTTCCAGTCAGCGTGATTCCATCTTCTGGGTAAATGCCTAGCGGTGGAATTGCTGGCCATATGGCCTTGCCACTGTATTTGTTTGAAGAGCTTCCATAGTGTTTTCTATAGTGGCTGCACGGTCTGCATTGCCACCAGCAGTGTGATAGAGCCCCTCTCTCCACATCCTCTCCAACATTCACCTTCTCGTTTTACTGATGGAGCCCATTCTCACAGGTGTGAGGTGGAATCTCAGTGTGGTTTTGATCTGCGTTTCTCTGGTGATGAGTGAATTGGAGCATTTCTGCATGTGTGTGGGTCATGTGTCTCTCTTCTTTAGAGAACCATCTATTCATATCTTCTGCCCACTTGACTGGGTGAGTGAAAAATCAGTCTTCACAATAACAACAAGGTCCGGTGTGATCTGGCCCTTGCGATCTCACCAGTCCTCCTTCACTCCTTCCTTGGCCACATGACCATTCCCGCTTCCTAGCTATCCCAGCCATGTTCCGCGCCGACGACCTCTGCACTGTCCTCTCTCCCCCAGAGCTTAGCTGGAAGCCAGCTGTTAAGTTTTTACTTATGAAGTCTACCCTCATAGCTCCAACAGTCATTTCACCCACATCTTTTTTTCTTCATACATTTATTGCCACGTAACGCTCTCTGCTGACTATGCACCTCAATCAGAAAATAAGCTCAATCAATGCCTGATTTTCCATGGCTTAGAGAAAAAAGGGAGAAAAACAAAACAGCCCACTCCTGTCATATTGCATGCACTCAATTAACAATGCTGGCAATCATTAACTTACTCTTTTATTTTTACAATGAACCATTCTAAGAGTAAGGACACTTGGTTTTATTTTGTCTGTTTGTCTGTTTTTCTCTTCAGGGTTCTTGGAAGGGCTCGGTGCCTGTACTATGAATCCACTGCTCCTGGAGGTCATTTTTTCCATTTTTGTTAACCTCGTTGTTATTGTTGTTGGATAGGACAAAAGGAAATCGGGGGGGGGGGGTAGACAGAGAGAGGGAGAGAAAGATCAGACACCTGCAGACCTGCTTTAGCATCCGTGAAGTGACCCCCCTGCAGGTGCGGAGGCCAGGGCTCGAGCGGGAATCCTTATGCCGGTCTTTGTGTTTTGCACCATGTGCGCTTAACCCACTGTGCTACTGCCCAGCCCCTTGTTTAAAATTTTAAGAAACTTAAAGACCAGATAAGTTATGCTGCTTTCAGGTGAAGACTAACTAGTAAGTGACTTGAGCCTTAAGCAACTGCAAGACTCCTTGCTTGGTTTCAATGGATTCCAGCTGTTTCACTCGCCTGTAGGCACTCCCTGCATATTACAGGAAGAAGTCCACATCCAGTGGGCTTTTTATAGGTATCCCAAGACACTCTACTAGCTATCTGAGTTCCTCTACCTCATGAGAGATCCCCCTACTTATATTCATTTTTTCCCCTCCCCAGACAACAATCCTGTTGTTGGTATGCATGAGACCCCTTCTGTTTCATTTGGTTTAAATTCCCCCTGCTTAACACTGCATTCTATTTACATAACCACTTCATTCTATTTACATAACCGCTGTTAACAAGTACCACCCTCCCTCCAGGGCATTGGTTCAATCCCCACTGTTTCATGATATGTTTTTGCTCCACCCCCTCTCCTTGTCACACCCTGATCCCCTCCTTGTCACACTCTGATTGTCACCAGTCACTTTTCTCTCCACCCTCTCTATGTCACATCCTGTTTCCACCCTACTTGGCAAGTATATATAAAGACAGCATTGTGAGTTTTACAGTACCTTGAGTTTAGCTTAGCTTGGTATAGATTGCGCTGCGTCCTGCATGAATAAAGAGATACTGCCTACAGCTCAACCATGAGTCCCTGGCCGTCTGTTACCCGCCCGTGAAGCCAGCCCTGCGAAAACAACATAGCCCATCGAAAACAACATCCTGTAATGTCATCTATTTAACAATCTGACACCATTGAAGGGACCTCTGAGTTGTTATGATTAAGAAGGACACTACGGTGAGAAAGGTCTGGGTCCAAGCTTTGTTAATCACCAACAGATATGACTATGAGTGTGAACTTCAGCAAGGAAGTCAACCTATTTAAGAATAAGATCTCTGGGCCAAGGAGACTACACAACAGTTATGCAAAAGACTTTTCATACCTAAGGTTATGAGGCCCCAGGTTCAGTCCCCTAGAATATTACTGTCAGAGCTGAGCAGTATTCTGGCCTCTCTGTTCCTTCCTCATTAAAATAATAAAAAAGTAAAAATAATTAATTATTCACCTGGAGAATTTCGATGACAATATTACCATATGGATTCTTGGGCAGCCTCAGGAAAATGAGGTATAGGAAGGCCTTAGTATTGCTGAAAAGCTAGCACAGCAAACACTGTATGATATAAATATTATCATTTAGCAAGTCATTTACTCAAAAAATTGATGATTCATAAATAACTCTGTTCCGTGAGTCATTTGTATAGTGGCTTTTAAAAAAAAATGGCCCTTTTCCCACAGACATTCTTTTAGCCTTTGATAAATGTCTTTTTGGAAGACACAAAATCAATTCAGAAGCAAAAACAAACAAAACCCAACAACAACAAAACTTATCTGCTGTCATTAGAACAAAGTTCCTGAGTTTTCATAAAATCAAAGGTCAAAGGTCTGAGCAAAGCTGTTCCGACAGCTCTTAAACTTTTTAAAAAAATATTTATTTATTCCTTTTTGTTGCCCTTGTTTTTACTGTTGTTGTTGATGATGTTTTCATTGTTGGGTAGGACAGAGAGAAATGGAGAGAGGAGGGGAAGACAGAGAGGGGGAGAGAAAGACAGACACCTGCAGACCTGCTTCACCGCCTGTGAAGCGACTCCCCTGCAGGTGGGGAGCGAGGGGCTCGAACCAGGATCCTTACGCCAGTCCTTGTGCTTTGTGCCACCTGCACTTAACCCGCTGTGCTACCACCCGATTACCCAGATACCTTCTTCTGTCAGGTTCTGAGAGAGCTGGCAAATCCTCTTCACCTGCCTCTGATACTTATTTTTCACTCTGACACACAATAGCCTATCTTCTTGGGCTGGGGAGACAGCTCCACGGTTATGCAAAAAGTCTTTCGTGCCTGAGGCTGTAAGCTCTCAGCTTCAATCCCCAGTACCACCACAAGCCAGATCTGAGCAATAAAATAATTTAAAAAAATAATAACAATGGCCAACTTCTCTCTGTGAGCAAGGCATGTTCCTCAGTAATTACAATGTTTCCTTCCCAGGTCTCATCTCTCATATCTCACAAGCCAATGAACAAGCCAAAAGATTCACGGACAGGGGAGCACTAATCCAAAGTCACAAAGGGTCCGGGACCAGTGCTCAGTGAAGCTGGGACCTGGGAGCAGGCATTCCTGGCTCCAAAACGCTTGTTCCTGCTATCGTGAGCTCTCTTCCTAACCACAAAATGGATTTCTTCAAAACTGTGGCACTGAAATACATTTATTTATCTTCCTTTTTACCAGAAGACTGCTCAGCTCTAGTTTATGGTGGTGCAGGGGATTGAACCTGAGACTTTGGAGCCTCTGGCATGAGAGTGGGTCTGTCTGTAAAATCATTATGCTATCTCCTCTCCCCCACCCCGGGGGATACCTTCTTTCTCCAAAGTTGTTTTCATTTCCTGATAAAGTATTAATTTAGGAAAGGCTTACATTTAAGATTCACGATTTAACCAGTTCTTAGTAGTGCATTCTTGAATTTATGGTGCTAACAGCTTATAAAATCACTACAGAAATATCTTAGGCGTATATAACTATCCATTTTAATAATTTCTATATTATAACTTCAAGAAAAGTAATTTCTACAAGTGAGAGCTACAGAAAATTCAACTCTAGATTTAAAAGATATACTGCAAGACTTTGTTTCCCATTTAAATCATAAGATATTGGAGTATTCTCTCCAACCGGACTGTAAATAGAATCTTGACTGCAAACAAGCTAAAGAAACTGAGTAGGTCAGGTGGTGGCGCACCTGGTTAAGCACACACATTACAGTGCGCAAGGACCCAGGTTCAAGCCCCGGGTCCCCACCTGCAGGGGGAAGCTTCACGCGTGGGGAAAGCTTCAAGGTGTCTCTTTGTCTCTTTCCCTTTCTACCTCTCCTCCCTCTCAATTTCTCTCTGACTCTATCCAATAATAAATTTAAAAAAATTTAAAAATTGAGTGACCCTATGTTATGATCAAAATGAGAAGTCCCAACACAAACCCAAGGATAATATGAACGACTCAATCAATAAAATGTAAGTAAAACAAACTTAAACCAAATTGTACATTTTATGACTCTACATGTATGTCTGGGTGCCAAATTAATTCAACAGGCAGAGGTAGATAGCATAATGGTTACACAAAGACACTCTCATGCTTGAGGCTCTCAAGTTCCAGGTTCAATCCTCCTATACCACCACAAGCCAGAGCCTATCAGTGTTTTAGTTAAATTAAAAAAAAAAAAAGAAAAAAGAAAAAGAATAAGAAGATAAACAGAAAGGAAGAAAAAGACAAAATTAATTCAACCATTTGGAAGAAGACACAATTTTTTATAACTGTTACAGTAAGTACAAGATCGGTAAAACAAACATTTGTTTATTAACACAGGAAGCAGGGAAGAAAGGCAGGAAAGGAATCCCAACATGGATAATTCAGAAGTCACGACCCTGGCCTTTTTTTCAGCAACAGACTTGGCTTGTTCAACACCTATGATTTTGACGGACAGACAGAGCCATTTCAGCTCCTGCAGTACATGCTGACAGACAAGGAGTAAAGGTGGGGTGTACAGTGCGGAAAAGAGGGGGAGGCCTGACAAGGAGTCACCGATCCCTCCAGCTGCCCCAGAACACTTACACACACCAGGGGTCACTGGCAGGCAGACCCCTAAGACAAGACGGCTGGCTGAAAGTCTCTCTGCGCTTCACTAGTCAGGACACACGTCCTGTGGCACCTACTGCACATTAGGAAGTTTGTGTGAGGTGAGCTCGAGGAGCACCCACTCTTGGAAGGCTTAAAAAACCCAAATAAATAAATAAATAATCGCAAGAGTTGACTTTAAGAATAAATTTCAGGGGGCCAGGCGGTGGCGCACCCAGTTACATACACACACACACACACACACACACACACGCACACACACACACACCCCAATCAGGGATGCAGGGGTCTCACTGTCTCTCTCCCTCTCTCCCTCCTCCTCCTCTCTCAATTTTTCTCTGTCTTGGCTGGGAGTGTGGGTCAACCTGTCAACACCAACGTCCAGTGGAGAAGCAATGACAGAAGCCAGAACTCCCACCTTCTGCTCCCCATAAAGGTCTTTGGCCCATAGTCCCAGAGGGATAAAGAACAGGGCAGCTTCCAGTGGAGGGGTGGGACATGGAGCTCTGGTGGTGGGAACTGAGTGGTCTTGTTCCCCTCTTATCTCACAAGTTTGTTGATCATTATTAAATCACTAATAAAAAATTTTCTCTCTGTCTCTATCAAATAAATAAATAAATAAAAGTTCAGTCTTGAGGATAGCACACTGGGCAGGGAGAGAGAGGTAACCAAATCATTTTAACGTAATAAATCCTAAGGCAGAGGTGTATAAGCTGCTAAAACGACGAGGAAGAAGCCCTACCTCAGCTCGGATGGGCAGAGGGGTGATGCAGACAGACTTCAGGGACAGGACTCTCAGACTGACTCCCCACAGAGAGCAGAATCAATGAGGTGGCTGGTCTGACAAGAACAAACACACCTCGGGGTTCAGTGCCAGTGTGCGTGTCACCATGGCCGGGGATGAGGAGAGAGGAGCAGTCAGGAGTCGGGAGAGTCAGGGTGCCGGCCGGGCGGCCTGTGAGCCATGCCAAAGGGCTCTGCACGGAACACGGCACAGTGAGGAAGAGCTGCCCAGGGATGCCTGGCACCTCGCTCTTGACAGGAGGAAAATGGAGCCGTGCAGCACAGGGACTGGCTCGCAAGAAAGCCAGTAAGCATGGAAGACGTCGCCAAGACGACACTGCGGGTTTAGTGGAAGGTCTTTCAAATCCAGAAGTCAATGTGAGCCTGCAGGGATATTTTTAAGGTATTAACAAGAGGGTGACAGAGGCAGAGGCTAGAATGAAGTGCCCCAACGAGCCCGTTTCTAAAGTGGGCCAGACCCAGTTCTGCTGTCTGCCTGCCAGAACGGCTCTAACACTCTCTCTATCATTCGTTTCCTTGCCTCTGCTGATGTTTCTGAACCAAAGAAAGTTTCGGGACATGGGGATGCGGAGTGATCAGACGGTAGAGGAAAATGTGAGAGGACTTTATAAACTCTTAATTCTCTACAAAGGAAAGAAATCATTCTCATTGGCCTCACCAATGAGAATGAACAATTATGAACAGAAAGATCGTGGGGGGGGGGGAGAGTCTTCAGTGCACTGATTAAAACTGAAAGGGCTGTTTTAATTAAACAAGACATGTTAGCTCATTCAAAACAATCACTTATTTTGAACAGCATAAAACCACCTCTCAACCTCTCCTTGACCCCAGAAGTCATCAAGCAAATAGCAGCAGCAGACGGGGGTGGAGTAAGCAGAGCAAACTGTACGGTGATGGATGTATCAGAAAGTGAATCAAACCACAAAGGCAATTAAGTCCTAAAAGCAGCAGGAGTGATGTCAGTAGACAGACAGAAGGCTCAGTGGATCAGCGCGGAAAGATTTCATTAGCTAAGCCAGAGTCCAGCTGAAAGGCACATGGACGATCTAGTTTCAAATGGGTCACTTTAGAGACATCACCACCGAACTATGTGTTTCTTTAAAACAATAGTAATAAAGGTGTCAGGAAACTTTCTTCAACAGGCATATTACACAGGGCTAGTAGGAAAACTGTTTAAATTCTGCTCAGACTCAACAGAAAAAAAATTTTTTTTTTGTCCTTAAAGGGCTCAGTGCAGAAACTGCCCCAGTTTCCCTACGCATGTGTGCTTTTCTCTAAATATACAAAGTGCCTCCGTGTGCAGCATGCGCTTTACCAGAGAACACGCTGTTCTCGTCTGGGGCTAAGAACCAAGCGTCAGGGGGACTGGGAGCGGGTGTTTCCTTGATGAGGTTCGTGTTCATGTTTGCCGTGGAAGGCGGTTTCTTTGTTCGACTCAGCCGGGGCTCCTGTTGTGGAGAGGACGGTCATCCCCGGGAAAGTCCTCTCCAGGGCAGGGGTCAGGAAACCCCTCGTGGAAGCAGTCCAGGTCTGGGGACGCAGTGAGTGTGACGTGTGTACTCCTCCTGATGTCAAGAGCCAGGGCGAGTTCTGGATTCTCTTTCCTATGCTTTAGTCTATCTTCAATCCCTCCTCTCCAGCCAGGCCATACATAGTACAATTATACAGGTAAGCATTTTAGAAATTATAAAAAAGAAAAGGATAAAATAACAAGGACCAAGTCTATCAACCAGAGACAACCTCTACTGACAATGATTCTTTCTCTTAGTTTTTTTTTTTTTAATACACATGCATTTTTTTTTTTCATTTGCTAAGACATTATTTTCAAAGGGGGCAAATAAGCTTAAGTCCCCACATCTATGGGCAACTCATTGTTGACAAAGGGGCCAGAAAGAGGGTCCCTTCAACAAGTGGTGCTGGGAAAACTGGGCTGAAACATGAAAGGAATGAGACTGGGCCACCATAGATTGCCAAGCACAAAAATCAACTTCAGGGGGATCAAAGGCATAGACATTAACTTGGTGGTGCACCAAGTTCAGTGCACATAGTGCTCAGCACAAGGACCCACACAGGGATCCAGGTTTGAGCCCCTGGCTCCCCACCTGCTCATTGAAGCAGGTCTGCAGGTGTCTGTCTGTGCCTTCCTCCCTATTTCCACTTCCTCTGTCAATTTCTCTCTGTCCTGTCCAGTAAAATGGAAAAAAAAAAAAAAAAAGGTTTCCAGGAGCAGTGGATTCGTAATGCAGGCACTGAGCCCCAGTGATCACAGTAAAGTCGTATGTTGTCACAGAAAGAAAGAGCGTATTAGTGTATTGCAGCGGTTCATCAAAGAACGTAGCAACCACAGAAACTGGGTACTCATATGAATCAAAAGTAAGAATTTAAAATCTTTAATTAAAGAAAATAACACAAGAAATATAGAGACAATACAAATATGGACTGAGTATAGAATGTTAGGCAACTATTTTTTTTTTTTAGAAGTGTGATTGCAAGATCAAGGTTGCTTTTCAGAAGAGGTTTAGCTCTTTGAGACTTAAACTGAACCATGCAGATGAAACATGTCTAGGATTTGCAGAAGAACCCCGCGGGGCAGGCAGTAAACTGATGGGGTGGGAAGGAAACCGAGGTGGATCCTTTCTGAGGCTGTTATTGATGGCTTACCTTTCTGTCTTTTCCTGCCAGGCTAGCATGGGGGGTGGGGGGGGCTCTTCCCAGGCGCGTACGCTCTGGGTTGGAGAGAACTCGACCGGAGCCGGCCTGGGCTGCTACTCACTCAGCGACTCGGGAGAGACAGTCTTGAACTCGTGGCGGAGTGGTAATGCAATGTCTGTATTGATCAGAGAGACAACGCTTTTATAGGTTAGAACCGGAGTGGCAAGTCGGAAACGGAAGTGGCTAGGAAAGGGAGTGGAGAGAGGCAAAAGCAGGCTGGGAAGGTCAGCACCTGTGGTGAGGGGTTAATGTTACCCTGCAGGCAGGGAGGGTCTCGAGGCAGAAAGAAGATACATCAAGGGAGTGGAATGGGTGGGGGTCTTTCAGGCAAAACAGTGATTATGTAGATAGGCCACAGTGTCAGGAATGCAGGGTGGAGCGGGGGAGCTGGCTTAATGCCCAACATTTTCCCTTTGTGATTCTGAGGGAACTTGCATACTTAAACCTACAATTAAAAAAAAAAAACTTTTATTCTGGAGGATATCTAAATATATAAAAGATAGAAGGGAATAAAGGGCCTTCTATGGTCATCTAACCCCATGCTTGAGAAATACTGGCTTGAAAAAAATACTTGTTTGAAAAAAGATCTTCCCAGGATAGACTTACATTTGATGGACCAGGGAAAAGAACAGATTGCAGAGCAAACCAGAGAGCCAAGGAAGGGGGAAAGGCTTTTGTTCTAAGAGCATGGCCGATAAATAAAAGTTGTGTGGCACTCAGATCATGAAGTAATTAGGGTGAGTCTCCCCCAATAAAATGCAGCCTCCATATCCACCCTCTGCCAACCTTAAATCTACAGACCCATGCCTTATCTTAGCTGCCCGTCCTTTCCCGGCCATCACGTGCTGGCCGCCTCCCAAATCGCTTGCATTAGAAAGGAAATTGCTCGTAGATTGCACCAAAGTCAAGGACCCTGGGGTTGGGGGTGGAGGGTTCAGGTTCTGGAAGAGGATGGCAGAGGAGGAACTAGGTGGGGGGGTTAGTGTTATGTGGAAAACTGAGAAATGTTACACATGGACCACATGTACGCTACAGGTCAACTACAAAGTATCAATCCCCACCCCCAGCATAGGAAATAAAAAAAGAAAAGAAATTGCTGTTTTACTTTGCAACAATGGATAGGAGAAGACAACCGTTTTAAGTACCGCCTTTGTGCACATTTATGGGGTGGGAGAGTGGGGAGTGGTTTCAGCAGAGTACCAGATGAGGCCTGTGGCCTTCTCAAATTACAGCTGCATTGCCCAACCATGGAGCTGCAATTTAGAAACGGGAAGCTGGCGGCAGAGCACATATCCTCAAAGTCAGGTTCCCGTTGAGCAAACAGAAGGGAGCTTCACTGCCTGCCACGACCATCTTCAGAACATCTCCACCGGTGAATGGAGTTTTCTCTGAAATACTACTGTTCACTTTCGGAGTAAACTGAGACAGGCGATCCCACGCTACCGCCTCTCATCACTGAACAACCTCTGAGGACCAAGGTCATGGGCTCTTCTGTGTGAGGGTCCTCTCCCTTAGCTGCAAGCCCCCCCCCCCCCGCCTCCTCCCTGCAGAGTGCTGCCCCCCCCACACAGACCCTGTGTGCTCCACTCCTAGGCTGCCAGGCAACCCACTCCCTCGGGGCGACGGGTAATCCATTTGAAAATTAAAAGCACTGCATGTTAACGAGCAGTTTCGACACCCTCCTGCGTGTCGGAAAGGGACATTTTTCAGAAAAAGAGTTCATTGTAACCCTGTCACTCTGGGTTCAAGTCGGTGAGTGTACTCCACACACTGGCCTCCCACACGTTGATTCGACTCAGTTCCGAGAGTGACTTCATCCTTGGGTGCGCACATGTACTTGTGCGTCTGTGCCTGTGCTTTCACTAGAAGCCACTTTCCTGGTGTGCATCACTCCTTCCATCCAAATACAGAGCCAGGCAGAGAAGGGAAGACACCAAACTCTGAAGCAACTCCTCCGTACGGCCTCACCTCCAGGCTGGGTTGCTGGAATGGCTTTGCACTCACCCTACCTGAACCTTCTATCACTTGTATGAGGCTCTAGCCATGCCCTGGGGGGACACAAAGAGTTAACAGAGATAGGAAGCAAGCAAGACACCTGCTAAGTTCCAGCAATGTTGCCAGGCAGGGTTCTGACTCTAGATCATTTCATCTTTTTTTTTTTTTAATTTATTTATTTTCCCTTTTGTTGTCCTTGTTTTTCATTGTTGTTGTAGTTATTATTGTTGTTATTGATGTCGTCACTGTTGGATAGGACAGAGAGAAATGGAGAGAGGAGGGGAAGACAGAGGTGGAGAGAAAGACACCTGCAGATCTGCTTCACTGCTTGTGAAGCGACTCCCCTGCAGGTGGGGAGCCGGGGGCTCGAACCGGGATCCTTACACCGGTCCTTGCGCTTTGTGCCACATGCACTTAACCCGCTGTGCTACTGCCCGACTCCCAGATCATTTCATCTTTATGACAATGCAAAGCACGTAGTTTAATGACCGTCCTGCAGATGAAGAGGTTCCAAGGACCCATGAGCTACCTGTTTCAACCCCCACAATGGTGAAATAGAGAGGCCCAGAAACGCTCTGAGCTGTGCCCTGTGTGAGGAAGCTAGTAGGCGGGCTGGGGAGGGACCCCGCACACCCAGGCCTGCCAGGACCAGCGCCCAGTCAGCTCTGCACACTGCAGCAGGCTGCATTCCCAGGTGGCACCTGTCAGGCCAGATCTGCATCCACCTGCTTCATGAGGCCAGGATGGAGGTGCCAGAGTCGCCGTGCCCCGCGCGATGCAAACGGAAGGCAGCTGAGCACAGCTGATAGCAAACACAAAATGATGAAGACGGGGTCACGTGGCCATGGACATGCAGACAAAGGTGTCACCACCACAGCACACCGACTGACTACATTTTCCCTCAGTCTGAGCAGTCACATGCACTGGCTTACTCTGGAACTCATCCTGGGGAAGAGAGGCAGACCACCTGGGTTCCAATCTCCCCTGCTCCTGAATATGAGGATTCCAGTCCTAAGCAAGATACTTTGCCACTGGAAATAAAAGACTCTGCATTTTCCAGTGCAGCCAGGAGTCCGTAGTGTTCTCTGGAGGAGAACGGCCCTATCTGCGTGAGCCCACGTTTGTCTTTCCTTAGTATCTATGTCTCAGAAACGCTAGCTACAGCTTCTGCTGTGGAAAGGAGGCCAGATGTGATGGCACCCAAAGCCTGCCATCCCAGACCCAGACTGCTCGTAGGCGAGGGAAACATGAATCATCATATTTGGGGTTTTATTTACTCCCCCCCCCCCATCATGTGTAGTTGAACCTGGTCCTGCTTATCACAGATCAGTGGTCAAATATTAATAATAAACTAGAGGGGGCTGGTCTTGCCGCATGACGGTGCGCTAAGAAAAATCCAAAGAGACAGAGAAGTTTCCCGGCCTTTTGTCAGTATAAGATACACTGCTGGGGGTGGAGGAGAGGGGATGGGTATACCTGGCTGACACATGTTACTATGCCAAGGACCCAGGATCAAGACCTCGTCCCCACCCGCAGGGAGGAAAACTTCAAAAGGGTTGAAGCAGTGCTGCAAGTGTCACTCCTTCTCTCTCAGTGTTTGTCTCTATGGACAGAAATAAATGAATGAAAACATCAAGAAGATACATTACTGAATGTGGCAAGTTCAGCTATTATTTAGTACATCACACATTTCCAGATTCATTCTATTTTGCTCTTCATTCCGTCTTTCTCACCTTTTCTTTTCAGTCTCCATCTTTGTCTAAAAACATGGTACTTTCGAGGGGACAGGTGGGTAGCACAGCGGATTAAGTGCACATGGCCCTGAAGCACAAGGACCGGCATAAAGATCCCAGTTTGAGCCCCCGGCTCCCCACCTGCAGGGGGGTCGCTTCACAGGTGGTGAAGCAGGTCTGCAGGTGTCTGTCTTTCTCTCCCCCTGTCTTCCCCTCCTCTCTCCATTTCTCTCTATCCTATCCAACAACAACATCAATAACAACAACGATAAAACAACAAGGGCAACAAAAGGGAAACAAAATAGCCTCCAGGAGCAGTGGATTCGCGGTGCAGGCACTGAATCCCAGCAATAACCCTGGAAGCAAAAATAAATAAATAAATAAATAAATAAATAAATAGGCATTTTCAATAAATAAAAGGTGGGGGGTGTTGGTGCACCCAGTTAAGTGCACACAGTTCTATGCGCCAGGACCCATGCAAGGACCAGGTGAAGCAGGTCTGTAGCTGTCTATCTTTCTATCCCCACCCCCCAATTTCTCTCTGTCCTATCCAATAGGGAAAAAAAAAAAAAGAGCATCAAAATATGTAGGGAAAAAAAATCTCAAAAAAAAAAAAGTCTATCATGTATTCCTGGTGACAGAACTTTCAGAAGAGTGGAGCCCCGTCAGGAAGGCTTCCCTTCATCCCTCATCCCTCGTCCCCGTATCGTTCTATCCAGAACAGCCCAAGTGCTTGTGATGATTCTTTCCCCCTTTTCCCAGTGAAAATCTGACAGAAGGAAAAAAGGGGTCTTTGAAAGAACAGGACATTTCTGTAAATAACCAAAGTGCAGTCCAGGTCTCAACTGACTGTAGGAAGAGAGTTGGATTCTGCGGCGTCTACGCTGTCTGTGGGTGTTCCTGGTGCCACCGGGAACTGACTCAAAATAAGGAAAGGGGTTGGACCTACTCTGATAGCCAGGATGAGCCCACTTCTAGATAAAAAAGGGGGGGCAGGAGATAACACAGCGGGTTAAGCGCACGTGGAACAGAAATGCAAGGATCAACTCAAGGATCCTGGTTCGAGCCCCCGGCTCCCCACCTGCAGGGGAGTCGCTTCACAGGCGGTGAAGCAGGTCTGCAGGTGTCTGTCTTTCTCTCCCCCTCTCTGTCTTCCCCTCCTCTCTCCATTTCTCTCCGTCCTATCCAACAATGATGACATCAATAACAACAACGATAAAACAACAAGGACAACAAAAGGGGAAAAAATAGCCTCCAGGAGCAGTGGATTTGTAGTGCTGGCACCAAGCCCCAGTGATAACCCTAGAGGCAAAAAATAAACTAAAATAAAATAGGAAAGGAAAAGTAAAGTCCACTACTTATGCCTCTCCCGCATAACCTCTAAAGATACTACTAGAACGTCTCCCGCAGTTTATGGCACTTGAACTTGATGTCACTTGGCAGCTCCAGATGCCCTGTGTACACTTGCTCCACAGACCCCCCCTATCCTTTATTTACCACCTATCAGCCACCCATGACCAATGCCATTAGGTGGCGCTGACAGAGACGGCAGAAGGCCGCCATCTACTGAGCCTGCAGCAAGAAGCGCCCTGTCCCACTGGGCATGGCCAATGGGGAGAGTAAGGGGGGGCTGGCGAAGAAATGGTTGCTGTGTTAATAGCTACTTCTTCTACAGAAACAGCTAAAATAAGGAACAGGAAATTGTTTGCAAATGAGTGTACAGAAAGCACCCACGGAGAGTTTTCTAGACATGACAGAAAGGGAAAGACAAACACTTAAAAGTTTGACGGAATCCATGGAGCAGATGGTGTTTTCCTGCAGTGCGGCATTTGCAAAGACGCTGAGGTGAGAGGCGCTGACGTGGGAAGGGTTGGGGTTAGAGGAAGCTAGAAAGAGGAGAGTCGCTGTGCCAAGCGTCGTCATGCTCACAGCCTCCAGCCTCCTCCTCTTCACCCACCCAGAGGCGAGACCATCCAACGGAGGGCGACAGGCGTATGTATACCCAGGCACTCAAGAGCTGCTGCTACCCTGCACGCTGCACACGCCACGAGAGCTCATCCTCCTCTCACCAAGCTAGTGAGCTCAGTAGTTGTCACTTCCTTCCACAGACACAGCAAGCGAAAGCTAGGCCCTAACCGCTGGTGTGATCATGCTTCGTGCTCACTTAACTTCGGAAAAGGACCAGACACTTGAAGAAACCTTTGGTGCCATTGTGGAAATAACCCCCATGGAGTCAAACCAAGGGAAAGGACGACAGATCTGCAGGCAAAAAGGTGGGCAAGGCTGAGGGGTGTAGCCAACAGTGCTGACGGGTCTCTCCCTGTCAGCGAGGGAGAAGTTGAGAACTGGGAAAGAAAGACGCCAAGCAACTCAAACACCCGAAAGGAGAATCGGAAGCTGAGGCAGTTACCCAGCCTGGATGGAAATTTTGAAGAAAAGGAATATCATCGTTTTAATTCTTTTTTATTATCTTTATTTATTGGATAGAGGTGGCCAGAAATCGAGAGGGAAAGGGGTGACAGAGAGGGAGAAAGACAGAGAGAGACACCTGCCACACTGCTTCACCACTCGCAAACTTTACCCTGAGGGTGGGAAACAGGGACTCAAACCTGGGTCCTTGGCGCACTGTAACAAGCACTCAAGCAAGTACGCCACCACCCTGAATTCTAATCTCTAAATCCTTAATCTCTAGTTCTTTAGAAATTAAGACCATCACTCTTACAATCAGCACAACTGGCAGTCTTCCCAAGTGTGTTTTTCACAATCTAAGCCCCTTTGTAGCAACCGCTGTGGTCACTTGGAGGAGAGAAACCAGATGGGAGCTGTGCAGCTTGGTGGAGAAGGCTAAGCTGGCAAAGAAGCCTGCACAGAAGTAAGGTCGACGCCTCCTTGGCACTACTGCCACACTCGATCACAGAGCCAGGAGCAGCCCCCAGCTCCTGCTAATTTTAAGAGGGCCATTTCTGTCCTTAGAGGGAAAAAAGTACATTGAGAAAACTCCCTGGCAGTTCCTGGCCACGTCTTAGGGAGTAAATGAAGGCTGCAAAGCAAGCAGGGAGGAAGAGGCCAATTCAGAGGACAGTGTGGCCTGCCCACAGGTCTCTGAGCCGGCAGCGTGCCACCCTAAGTGCAGACGCGGGGGTTGCTGAAGCAGTTCAGAAGGTAAGTAACACGGAGACGGGACATGCTGGGACCCCAAGGGCTGGAATCTGACCTGACTGACGCTGGGAACTAGTATCTGGAAAGGATTTGGCAATGCAACACACACACACACACACACACACTCACATACACACACACTCACACACATACACACTCACACACACACCCACATACACACACACACAAACACACACACTTAATAAACTTTAAACTAGGGGCTGTGTGGTGGTGCACCTGGTTAACATGTTACAATGCTCAAAGATCCGGGTTCAAGCCCCTTGTTTCTCCCTGCAGTGAGGAAGCTTCATGAGTGGTGAAGCAGGGCTTCAAGTATCTCTCTGTGTCTCTCCCTATCTCCCCCTTCCTCTTGATTTTTGGCTGTCTCTATCCAATAAATAAAGATAATTAAAAATGAAAATAAATGAGCTTTAAACTAAAGGAGTCATGAGAAGTGTGAGCTGAGGGGCCAGGTGGTGGTGGGGCACCTGCTTGCGCTGTTCTCAGCTGTGACCATGGACTTCGAGCTCAGGCTGACAGGGACTCCTCTATGCAAATGAGTTTCGTGTCATCTAAGGTAAAAACCGAAAATGTCACGGCTAACCATGATTCTCTCCTCATCTTAGATGCAAAGAGTTACGGAGTCACTACAAGCCGCTGAATTCAGGCATCTGAGTCGGTCCTGCTGCTGCTGCTTCCCCTGAAAGTGTTGAGTTGCTCTTGGTCCAAGCTGCCTCATTTCACCTTGATTCTCATCTTCAGGCTCCTATACAGCCTTCAGGATACAGATGAAACACAGTATCTTAACAAAGTGACTTTACAGAACTGTGAAGTGATGAGTTGGATAGGGGAAAGTAAATGTTCCTGAACTAAAATAATAATAATAATAACTTTGTCTACTTAATGATGAGAACTCATTTAAAAAACAAATGCTAACTCAGCTCCGCTCAACGACTGTTTATTCAGTGTTTATTATGGCAGGCTGTCCTGCCAGGGGATCCTGACGCATGTATAGACCTCGACTTTATGGACAGATGACCAAGGCTATGACACTTCAGTACAAGTCAACATTTCACCTGTTTCAGCCAAATGCCTAAGATGCTTGTAACAGTCACATGGTCGGTCTTGTCCCTTAACCACTCAGGTTTTAGAAGAAACAAAAAAGGCATCGACTAGCTGCTTCCACAGCTAGTGGCAGAAGAATGTGGGCACCCACCACCGTCACAAGTCCAGTCGGTCTCCTCTGTAACCTGAATGTGCAGAGCCCTGGCAAAGGCAGATGAAACCTGTGTGAGGCGGGTCAGAATGGAGGCCTCAGGCATTCAGCAGAGGACCGGAGATCCAGGGACTGGCCCTCCCAGAAGTAAACAGGGAGCCAGGCAGTAGCGCAGCAGGTTAAGCACAGGTGGCGTGAAGCGCAGGGACCAGCGTTAAGGATTCCGGTTCGAGCCCCCGGCTCCCCACCTGCAAGGGAGTGGCTTCAAGGCGGTGAAGCAGGTCTGCAGGTGTCTGTCTTTCTCTCCCCCTCTCCGTCTTCCCCTCTTCTCTCCATTTCTCTCTGTCCTACCCAACAACGATGACATCAGTAGTAAGTACAACAACAGTTAAAAAAAAAAGAAAAAAGAAAAAAAGAAAAGAAAAAACAAGGGAAAATAAATAAATTTAAAAAAAATGTTTTAAAAAAGAAGTAAGCTGAACAAGCTCCTAAGTGAAGGGGCTGGAATTCTAGGGGTGCAGGCACTCCCCCCTTTTTTTTTCTCAAAAGTCAGATGAGTTTACAGTTAGCTGTTTCTCACAGCCCAATCCAGTGGTCTGTGCTTTCACTGGGAAAGGAATTTGAGGACCTGACTGTCAACTAACTTTTCCTTCAGGGGCAACAGAACACAGAGACAATGGCTGGTGAGGAAAGGCTCCTGCACTACGCTGAGCCTTGTGAGTTTCGGTAACCGCACAGGCATCCCTGCCAATCTCTAGTCCTCAGCACATGGTGCCCTCCCTGCCTGCAAAGCAAGAGATACTTGCTCTTGAACCCTGCCCATCCTCCACAGGGAGGATGGACAACATACTCTGTGCTACAACTGAGGAAGATGGGTCCTGATATTGGGGCGGCTTGGAACATTCCTACTCATGACCACAGAATGTGAGCTCAGGTCTACAGGGATGCAGAGGTCACATAGGCTCCTAAGCTGAATATGGGCCCCAGATCACATCAAATTGATGGGGTTTACAGTCAACAATATTTATACCCCTTTCCCATATTTGGGAGCTCCTCTCTTCCCTGATCCAGCTTTCTGGTCCTTCTTCAAGCCATGACCTCATCTCCCCAGACAATGACAATAATTAGGATCCACCTGCATATTAGATTTCAGGATCAGGCAAAAAGAAAAAAAGAAAAAAACTAGTATACCCACAGGCCCTTTGGAATATAACTAAAACAAGCCTACTAGCTATCTACAAAACAGAGGACCCCCCCCCAACTCTTCATCTGCACTATTCCAAGCTTTAGGTCCATGATTGCTCAACAATTTGTTTGACTTTGTATATTAACTCTCTTTTCAACCACCAGGTTCCAGATGCCAGCATGATGCTGACCAGACTTCCCTGGACAGACAACCCCACCAATGTGTCCTGGAGCTCTGCTTCCCCAGAGCCCTGTCCCACTAGGGAAAGAGAGAGACAGGCTGGGAGTATGAATCCACCTGTCAACGCCCAGGCTCAGCAGGGGAAGCAATTACACAAGTCAGACCTTCGACCTTCTGCATCCCACAATGACCCTGGGTCCGTACTCCCAGAGAGATAAAGAATAGGAAAGCTGTCAGGGGAGGGGACGGGATCCAGAGGAGTTCTGGTGGTGGGGATTGTGTGAATTTGTACTCCTCTTATCCTATTGTTTAGTCAATATTTCCTTTTTATAAACAAAAAATTTAAAAAAAAAGAGCTTGGACATCAGAGGACTAGACATAGAATGTAAGTGAGAAGTATTAGCACTCCTTAAACGACACCTATTGGTATACCTAGTGCCCAGTACAAGTCAGGAGCTGGGCTAAGTGTTTCCAACATCATCTTATCTACTTTTTCCGTCTCTAGGGTTATCACTGGGGCTCAGTGCCAGCACCATGATTCCACCATTCCTGTCAGCCTTTCCTTCCATTTTATTGGATAGGACAGAGAGGAAATTGAGAGGGGAGGGCAAGAGAGAGATACCTGCAGACCTGCTCTACCACTTGTCAATCAGCCTCCCCCCATAGGTGGGGAGCCGAGGGCTCGAACCCAGATCCTTGCGTGTGTCCCCATACTTAGTACTGTGTGTACTTAACCAGGTGCGCCAACGCCTGGCCCGTCTCATCTCATCTATACTTCGCCACACCAGTGCTGAGATAGATGCAAGTTTGTTCATCCTCAGGCAGATGCCAACTTCAAGGCCAAGGAAACTTCAGGAGCTCAGACAGCCGCTCCGGCAGGGAGCAGCGCCCACACAGCGCACAGGGTGGGATCTCCCTGTTCCACCTCCACAGAGACGCTGAGGTCCACTCCGGCTGGCCGTCACCCTCAAGCCAGAAAGCAGGGCGTGGACACCATGTAGGAGGCCCAGCTCCGCAGCACGTGCCAGGACTGCCTTCTGTTTCTGGAGGGTAGGTGGTGTGGGAAGTCCAGAGAGACTTTGAGGAGGCGGAGGCACCTGCCATCCCAGCCGTGACTCACAGCTAACCTTCCAGAGCATGTTCTTCCTGAGGGCGGCTGAAGAGCAGAACAGAAGAGAGGAATCCCTGCAGAGTAACCCAGGGCAGGGCAGGCGAGTGACAGCACTGCAGGCTCAGCCCAGAGTCCAGTCCCCAGTCCCCTGCCACGTGTCCACTCTTTCATTTAACCCACAGAGAAACAAGCTCGGGGCTGCTGCCTGTGGTCCTCAGCTGAAGCCCCGAGCTGAAGGCCCCGAGCAACGTCCCAGCCCTCCTCACGCCCAGGTGCTGATCAACAGTGTACAGCCTGCTGTACCTGGTGGCCGGGCGGCTCTCCCTGCAGCCTGGGCCCCTCCATCTCCCCAGGGAGACCTCACAGCCGCCTCTACGCTGATCAATGGGTGGTGGGCCCAGGGCTGGGGCAACACCTGGTGAGGAAACACCAGGAATAACACAATATCCTAACCCTGAACTCCCTAATACAGCCGGAAGGCAAATGTACAGAATCAGACCCTCCTGATATAACAGGGCAGACAGAGTGTGTCTGTGTCGGGGGGAGGGGAGGGCACGCAGCTGAGAACACAAGTTTCCATCCACAAGGCCCCTGGCGGGGGAAGAAGCTTAAAAGCAGGGAAGCAGGGCTTCCAGTGTTTGTTTCTCTTTCTCATCTTCTTTTATTTCTTTATTGGGGGATTAATGTTTTACATTCAACAGTAAATACAATAGCTCGTACATGCGTAACATTCCCCAGTTTCCCATATAACAATACAACCCCCACTAGGTCCTCTGAATCCTTCTTGGACCTGTATTCTCCCCACCCACCCCAGAGTCTTTTACTTTGGTGCAATACGCCAATTCCAGTTCAGGTTCTACTTGTGTTTTCTTTTCTGATCTTGTTTTTCAACTTCTGCCTGAGAGTGAGATCATCCCATATTCATCTTTCTGTTTCTGACTTATTTCACTTAACATGAATTTTTCAAGGTCCATCCAAGATCAGCTGAAAATGGTGAAGTCACCATTTTTTATGGCTGAGTAGTATTCCATTGTGTATATAGACCACAACTTGCTCAGCCACTCATCTGTTGTTGGACACCTGGGTTGCTTCCAGGTTTTGGCTATTACAAATTGTGCTGCTAAGAACATATGTGTACACAGATCTTTTTGGATAGATGTGTTGGGTTCCTTAGGATCCATCCCCAGAAGAGGAATTGCAGGATCATGGGGTAGGTCCATTTCTAGCCTTCTGAGAGATCTCCAGACTGTTCTCCACAGAGGTTGGACCAATTGACATTCCCACCAGCAGTGCAGGAGGGTTCCTTTGACCCCACACCCTTTCCAGCATTTGCTGCTGTTACCTTTTGTGATGTATGACATTCTCACAGGAGTGAAGTGGCATCTCAATGTTGTCTTTATTTGCATTTATCTGACAATCAGAGACTTGGAGCATTTTTTCATGTGTTTCTTGGTCTTTTGGATCTCTTCTGAGGTGAATATTCTGTCCATGTCCTCCCTCCATTTTTGGATGGGGTTATTTGTTTTCTAGTTGTTGAGTTTGGCAAGCTCTTTATATATGTTGGTTATTAAACTCTTGTCTGACGTATGGCATGTAAAGATCTTCTCCCATTCTGTGAGGGGCCTCTTGGTTTGGGTAGTGGTTTCTTTTGCTGTGTAGAAGCTTTTTAATTTGATGTAGTCCCATAGGTTTATACTTGCCTTAGTCTTCTTTGTAATTGGATTCGTTTCATTGAAGATGTTTTTAAAATGTATGCAGAAAAGAGTTCTGCCAATATTTTCCTCTAAGTATCTGATAATTTGTGGTCTAACATCCAAATCCTTGATCCACTTGGAATTTACTTTTGTATTTGGTGAAATACAGTGGTTCAGCTTCATTCTTCTGCATGTTTCAATCCATTGTTTCCAACACCATTTGTTGAAGAGACTCTGCTTTCCCCATGTAATAGTCAGGGCCCCTTTGTCAAAGATTAGATGTCCATAGGTGTGGGGCCTCATTTCTGGGCTCTCAATTCTATTCCACTGGTCAGTGTGTCTGTTCATGTTCCAGTGCCAAGCAGTTTTGATGACAATGGCCCTATAATACAGTTTGAGATCTGGGAGTGTGATGCCTCCGGTTCTGTTCTTTTTTTCTCAAGATTGTTTTGGCAATTCTAGGTCTTTTCTGGTTCCAGATAAACATTTGTAGCATTTGTTCTAGTCTCCTAAAAAATGTGCTTGGGATCTTGATGGGGATAGCATTAAATTTGTAGATGGCTCTGGGTAATATATTCATTTTGATGATGTTAATTCTTCCAACCCATGAACATGGAATATCTTTCCACTTCTTTGTGTCTTTTTCAATTTCTTTGAGTAGTGACTCATAATTTTCAGTATACAAGTCTTTCACTTCTTTGGTTAGGTTTATTCCTAGATATTTTATTGTTTTTATTGCTATAGTAAAAGGAATTGATTTCTGGATTTCAATTTCTTCTAACTTAGTGTTTGCATAGAGGAATGCCACTGACTTTTGAATGCTAATTTTATAGCCTGACACCTTACTCTATTGCCTGATGATTTCCAAAAGCTTCTTGGTGGATTCCTTAGGTTTTTCTGTGTATACTATCATGTCATCTGCAAATAGGGAGAGTTTGACTTCTCTTCCAATCTATATGCCTTTAATTCCTTGCTCCTGCCTGATTGCTATGGCAAGAACTTCCAACACTATGTTGAATAGTAATGGTGATAGTGGGCAGCCCTGTCTAGTACCTGATCTGAGTGGAAATGCTTCCAGTTTTTCACCATTGAGTATGATGTTGGCTGTTGCACGTGGTGTGAAGCGCAAGGACCAGCAAAGGATCCCGGTTTGAGCCCCCAGCTCCTCACCTGCAGGGGAGTCGCTTCCCAGGCGGTGAAGCAGGTCTGCAGGTGTCTGTCTGTCTTTCTCTCTCCCTCTCTGTCTTCCCCTCCTCTCTTGGTTTCTCTCCATTCTGTCCAACAATGAACAACATCAACAACAACAATAATGGCCACAACAAGACTACAACAACAAGGGCAACAAAGGGGGGGGGGGAGGCCCCCAGGAGCCGTGGATTCATGGTGCAGGCACTAAGCTCCAGCAATAACCCTAGAGGCAAAAAAAAAAAAAAAAAAAGAAAGAAAGAAAGAAAGAACAAGCAAAGCATGAACTTAATCCATTTGCCCAGACTGAGGACTATGAAATGATCCCACAGAAGAAGGGTAAAAATAAAGAACAGCTGGGGCCAGGCGGTAGCACACCTGGTTGATCACGTATGTTACTGTGCACGAGGACCCAGGTTCAAGCCCCGGTCCCCACCTGTAGAGGGAAAGCTTTGCAAATTGTGAAGCAGGACTGCAGGTGTGTCTCTGTCTCTTTTTCTATCTCCCCTTATGCTCTCGACTTCTGGCCGTCTCTATACAATAAATATAATTTTAAAAAAGAACAATAAAATAAAGAACAGCCGATTTCTTCAAGACTCTGATCTCTGAGGACATCTTAAGCCCTTTTTGCATCCAATTTACTGTGCCTACCCCTTCTCACCTGACAGGTCTTTGCATCACAGTGACATGACTGAAATGAACGGTAGAGGAAGGTACCTGTGGGTGTGATGTGTGATGGCTGCCCCCCCTGGAAGCTCGTCTGTCAGTCTCCCCCTGGCGTGCCAGCCTTGTGGTCGAGTGACATGTAGCAGGAGTACTCGGGGGAATTCCAACCCTCCTATCAACCTCGCCGCATCACCCACCCACCACTCCCCCCTTTCTGGTGGGCCTCGCCGTCCTTATCTTCCTGTTTCCCTGTTCCTGCATCACCATCCACACCTTCTCATTGCCTTGCTCTCTTTTATAAGGAGATATTGGTCTCATTGGCCAGCTGGCTACTTCCCCTGCACAGCTACCCCTTTATAAACTTGTAACTGCGCCAATAAAGATGTTCTGTTCCCCGCAACAGGACCCTAAAGAGGTTTGCGTGTAGTCCGCGGCCATGATATGCTGGAAGATTCCTTTAGGAGCTCACTCCTGCCTCCTTTCCCCCGAGGATCCCCGACAGGCACCCAGAAAGAAGGAGCTAAGGCAAATTCACTGCATTCTGGTACCACTGGGGCTGATCACCGGGCTTGCCCAGGCGACAGTCAGAAGAACTGGGGCTCTGTAACTCTGTGCTCTCTGTCTTCCAACAGCTGCGCGCTCAAGTCCACTGACTGCCCCTCCATGATCTGCCCACGCTGCCCCATAAAAAGCCACCGCGAGGGAGTCGGGCGGTAGCGCAGCGGGGTTAAGCGCAGGTGGCGCAAAGCACAAGGACTGGCCTAAGGATCCCGGTTCGAGCCCCCAGCTCCCCACCTGCAGGGGAGTCGCTTCACAGGTGGTGAAGCAGGTCTGCAGGTGTCTGTCTTTCTCTCCCCCTCTGTCTTCCCCTCCTCTCTCCATTTCTCTCTCTCCTATCTAACAACAACGACATCAATAACAACAACAACAATAATAAAAAACAACAAGGGCAACAAAAGGAAAAATTTTTTAAAAAATTTTTTAAAAAGCCACAGCGAGTCTCCTCAGAGAGGCACTCAGGCACCAGTGCATCTCAGACAAGGCCCCATTCAGCTGACGACATCACGTGACTTCATTCTAGGACTCCCAGGCGGCTCCCCAGACATGGCAAGAGAGATCCAAAGTGATCCCATCACCTATAACAATGAAAAGAATGAAAATACCTAGAAGCATTTTAGAATGGTTGTTCAATCAGTCAAGGTGCAGCCACTCCACAGAACACTGTGACGTCCTTTAAACAGTCTAGTTTAGAAATGTCCAGAAGGAGGGAGTCCACAGAGGCAGAAAGAAAACTAGTCAGGGAGATCAGTGTGTGTGCAGAGAAATGAGGAGGCAAGGGCCTAGGGACTTCTGCGGCATTGAAAAACGTGCTGTGAAGCCCCCCCCACCCCCTTCTGGTGACACTGACAACCACGGATGTGCAAACTCTGGGGGAAGGAGAGTCTGTAAATGCATGCGATCAAGCGGTTTGTGAGTCGTATCTTAGTAAGACGGTTCTACAGCAGTGATCTGTGACCTCCCGACATGGGCATATCCACAGCTCCTGGCAGCCATTCCCTGCCCCTTCTTCTTACAGAGAGACGAGGGGAGGTAACACTGCTCTGCCGCGTGTGAAGATTCCCCCCTACAGGTGGGGCCCAAGGGCTGGAACCCGAGTCGACCCGTTGCACCTTTACCCTGCTCTGTGTATTTTTAACAGCAGGACAGCGTACTGGGCGATCTGAACATTCAGGGCAAGGGTTTCCTTGCTCAGCCTTTGGGTAGGTAGAATAGGATGTCTACTAAAATCATTCCACCCAGGCTTCTGAGGCAGGCACTCCGTTTCACTTCAGACCAGATGGTGGGTGGTTTTTCCTGCACCCTGAACTCAATAACCAGGGCAAGTTAAGCTCTCCGACTCTGGAAGACACAACAGTTCCCTGTGAACATCACCACTTCTCTGAATGACACTCCCGTTCTTTGCGCCACCTCTACAAATGACTTCCAGCTCTGTTACACATACCTATCACCCCCTCAACATCTGGTATCCAGTGGTGCTGCAGGTGTGGCTGCGGCTCTCCTGGATGGACTCTTCCTCTGTCATAAATGAATAATGAATAAAAAAATTTAAAACCAGGACTCAGTATATAAATAAATAGCTCAGAGCCCTTAACAGTATACCCCCCAAAAAATCTCTGAAATAGGGACTAAACAGGAAGTCATGCATTCTCCCCCAATCCCTGTCTGTCTGTCTGTCTATCTATGCAACACACCAAGGTTATCACTGGTGCTCAGTGCCTAGACAAATCCACTGGTAGCATTTTTCCTCCCCCTTTTTTGATAGAGACAGAAAGAAATTGAGAGAAAAGGGGTAGATAGAGAGGAAGCTAAAGAGAGACACCTGCAGCCCTGCTTCACGGCTTGTGAAATTTCCCCTCTGTAGATGGGAACTGGCGACTTGAACCCAGATCCTTGTCCAGCCCCCTCCCCCAGTTTTAATGGGGTGCTAGGGATCAAACAAACGCAGGATCTCACGTGTGATTTCCCTCTAGGCCGCTCCCCCTCCCCCTCCCCAACCCATCTTTTTTCTATTTTTAGAATAAGAGACAGAGAGACCCCCCAGGAAGCACTCCATTACCCACAGGGTCCTTGTTGTTCTCATGTGACGCTAAGGGTCAGGTCCACGACCTCAAGCTTGTGTGTGTGGGGGGGGGTGAGGGGTTCCTCAGGGGGAACGAGCCAGCCCGGCTCCCACTTCTCCTGTTCTGTTGGCCACCAAGAGACAGACAGAGAGCAGGGAATAGGGGTGAGCTCGCTGAGGGGTCTCTCAGCGTATCGTGGCGGCGGACGATACACAAACCTCCTCAGGGTCCTGTGGCGGAGGACGGGACCTTTTATGTCACAGTTACAAGTTTATAAAGGGGCAGCTGTGCAGGGGAAGTAGCCACGCTGGCCCATGAGACTGATATCTCTTTATAAGGGAAAAGAGAGCAAGGCAAAGAGGTGTGGATGGTGATGCAGGAACAGGGAAACAGAAATTGAAGGAAGGCGAAGCCCACCAGAGGAGGGGTGGGTGATGCAGCGAGGCTCGTAGGAAGGTTGGAATTCCCCCACGTACTCAGGCCACATCCTGCTCGACCACAAGGCTGCCGTGCCAAGGGGTCTGACAGACGAGCTTCTGGGGGGGGGGGGGGTCAACCATCCCTCTCAAACATTACACGCATCAGCCCCACGGTGGGGGGGGGTTCTCCTGCTGACCAGGTGTTGCCTGGTCACAAACTGGTTTCCCATCTAGGATGGGTGGCACTTCCTAGGGGCGGCTACACCTTGTGCCTGTCACCCTAGTTCTCCCTGGAAAGAAGCCGTCTGGCTCAGGGAAGAGACATATGTATTAATCAATATATATTAATCACATTTCGAATCCTCTTCTAGTCTACACACTGTCCGGTCCTGTCCTGTCCCGTCCCACAGGGCAGGGGTGTCTGATGTAACAGCTAGAGCCCCAGCTCTCAGAGAGAGGCCATTGGAATCTAATTCTTCCGTTTGTGGAGTAGGACATTTTCACTGCAGCTGGGGCCAGCTGGAAGTGCCTCTCTCTCACACCCACCGGCAACATAAGATAAAATAAGAAAACACGCTTAACAGAGAAAGCCTGAGAGACTGATTGCTTCTCAAATCAAACTGAATGACATCCCCCCCCCCCACACACACACCGAGACGTTCTCACCCCACCCCTGGGCTTTCCCGCCTTTGCTCAAAGGGCCTACTCAGTGTGGAATGTTTTACTCATTTGCCCTTCAAGGTTCCAGCCAGAAAGCACCTATCTTTCTCCAGCTGTGGGGTTGGTAGCGGCTGTAGCTCCAGTGGACTCGCAGAACAAACTCTCCTCAGAGCACTGACTGTGGTCCGCCCGCAGTGCCGCACACTCCCGGGGGTCGAGACCCACGTCCGATTCGCCCCTCTCAGCACCTGTCTCCGATTCCAC
The DNA here is from genome assembly GCF_950295315.1 of Erinaceus europaeus. Lineage (NCBI taxonomy): Eukaryota > Metazoa > Chordata > Mammalia > Eulipotyphla > Erinaceidae > Erinaceus > Erinaceus europaeus. Next base: position 205,166,710 of record NC_080162.1, on the reverse strand, counting down.
ATACAGCGGGTGTTCAGAGAACGTCAAGACCAAAAGGACTGAGTCTGACGTGGAGCATTCTGGTCTAAGGCCAGAGGGAACTTGTCCTGTGGTAAATGTGATGATGGGTCTGTGTATCTCTGTTCACATTAACTGGCTGAGAGGGAGGACACAGGGTGCTAAGCTGTCGCCATCAGCAAGCAAGCTGTTAAAAATACATGTACGTGCACATCAATGCACTGCCGGATCCAGACCTTAGGTCTCTTCCCACACACAAACCAGGTACACCCAGTGGGGACAGACATTAGAGCAAGTGGGAAGTCTGGGAAATTGGTCCTTGGGATTTCTGTGACCCCAAAGACTAGGCTGGCTTCCTCAGGACCAAAAAACTCAGAAATAGTATGATGAAACACACAAGGTTAGAAGGTTTACAAAGAGAATAAAAGACACTATTATGACTACTGTTTTAAACCTGAGAGTCAGGAGTCTGAGTCTGAGACTTCTCTGGTGACTGGGTTTGGGGGTCACAAAATAAAAAGTTTAAGACGAGTATCTGGAGTTTTTCACTGTACTCTGAAGAGACAGTCTGACCTGTCAATTTCTACTGAAACTTCCTGCTTCTGCTCTGCATTAAAAACAAACAAACAACAACAACAACAAAATGGGAGTCGGGCGGTAGTGCAGCGGGTTAAGTGCATGCGGGGCGAAGCGCTAGGACCAGCGTAAGGATTCTGGTTCAAGCCCCCGGCTCTCCACCTGCAGGGGGGAGGTCGCTTCACAGGCGGTGATGTGGGTCTGCAGGTGTCTGTCTTTCTCTCTCCCTGTCTTCCCCTCCTCTCTCCATTTCTCTCTGTCCTATCCAACAACAACGACATCATCAACAACAATAATAACTACAACAACAATGAAAAACAAGGGCAACAAAAGGGGAAATAAATATAAAAATATGTAAAAAATAAAAACATGGAGAAAGGAGGGAGAGGGAAGGGAGACAGCCTATTAGTTATGCAAAAAGATTTTCAGGGTGGCTGAGTAAGTTGCAGATATATAATATCCACAATGGACTACTACTCAACTGCTGGTGCTGAGTGGGGGCGCGCCTGGTCAGACACACACCACAGGGCACAAGGACGCAGGTTCAAGCACCCCCTGGTCTCCCCCCCCATCTGCAGGGCTGCAGGTGTCTCTCTGCTCTTTCCCTCTCTCTCCCCACCTCAATCAATTTCTCTGTCTCTGTCCATTTATAAATAAATGCATAGAAAGAATGCTACTCAGCTATTAAAAACAGCGAATTCACCTTCTTGACCCCATCTTGGGAAGAGCTTGAAGTAATCTTGTGAAGTGAGATAAATCAGAAACAGAAGGATGAATATAGGACGATCTCACTCACGGACAGAAGTTGAAAAGGTTAAGACCAGAAGAGAAAACAGAAAACAGACCTTGGACTGGAGTCGGTGCACTGCACCAAAAGTAAAAAAGACTCTGGGGTGGGGGAGAGAGTTCAGGCCCTGGAACAGGATGGCAGACGAGGGCCTAGTGGGGGTCGAACTGTTATGTGGAAAAGTGGGAAATGTTACACATGGACCAACTACTGTATCTGACTGGCAACTGTAAACCAGTCACCCCCCCCCCCAAAAAAAAAGATTTTCATGACTGAGATTCAAAAGTCCTCAGTTCAACTCCTTCTCTTCCCCAATCACACAACTATAAGCCCGAGTAGATCAGGCTCTGGTTTAAAAATGAGTAAGCATTAATCAAGGCAACATTTCTTAGTAACATGTGCGTTTTGGCATTATAACTCAGCATAAAACTGCTCTGCAGTTTTGCATGGCCTTTAAGCTGTCTCCCTAGCCCCCACTCTGCATTTTTTTACAGTGCTTTCAACTGCAGACACTTGAGTGTCACTGTCTCCACTTACATCCCCTCCCGCAGGCAGCAGGTTAGAGAACTGTTCTGGCTTCCTGAGCACTGCGGAGACAGAACACACGTTTGCTAATAAAACCGGGCACATCACCTGCATTTACTGAATATCAAGTCGCATTTGAAATTAATCGACCACTTTCATGCTGATTTCTGTGATTGTGGAATTGCGATTTGGTGTGTGTCACTGATATATGTACGCCTGTCAAATGGAAATATGATAAAGGCAATCAATTGCATGTCAACACCTGAGGCTCTTCATAATTCCAAACCCCAAATCATGAAAAGTAGTGCTTTTCATATTCAGAAACTGTTTTTCCCCCATCCTAAATAGCAGAGTATAAGTGGAAAGTCTGCTTTCCTAGTTAATCTCACCCTCATTTACTGTCCCTTTCACTAACCCTTCTTTCAAGCAAAAGGGTGGCCTTTATGAATTCCCCACCTGGAGGGAGAAGGCTATTAGCATGTCAATGGCCGCCCCTAACCTGAAGACATGTACTGTAAAAGGGCTCCATTTTCATTTTATCTTTATAAAAAACATTTCAGGAAAGAGTTCACATCAAAATTTTAAAAGTCAGGTCGGTAGTGACATGCTAGATTTTTGCTATGTACGGTCATTTTTTGAAGAGTCGCCTTTCTACATGTTTTATCTGGTGTTAGCAGATTGTAAGATCACAAGGAATATAGTCCCACACAACACCCACAACCAAAGTTCTGTGTCCCATCAGAGACTCTCATGCCTGAGGCTCCAAAGTCCCAGGTTCAATGCCCCCCCCCCCACCATTAAGTCAGAGCTGGGGGGAAATTTTAAAAAAGGGGAGGGAATTTTTTTTGAGGGGGTGGGGTGGGTGGGAAACCGGCAGGCCGACCAGGGTTGCCACTCTAATGTACTGGGGGCAGGATCAGGGCATAGAACTCAGGGCGGGAGCGCAGCGGGTTAAGCGCACGTGGCGCAAAGAACAAGGACCTGCTGAAGGATCCCAGTTCGAGCCCCCGGCTCCCCACCTGCAGGGGAGTCGCTTCACAGGCAGTGAAGCAGGTCTGCAGGTGTCTGTCTTTCTCTCCCCGTCTTCCCCTCCTCTCTCCATTTCTCTCTGTCCTATCCAACAATGATGACAACAATAATAAGTACAACAATAAAACAACAAGGGCAACAAAAGGGAATAAATATATACATTAATTAAAAAAAAAAAAAGAACTCAGGGCCTCCTGCATGCAAGTTGTGTGGTCTACCCATGGGATCACCTCCTAGGTTTATCGTCAAAAGGAAAACAGTAAGGCAGTAAGTTTTCTAAGGAAAGTGTATTCACATCATATAAAGAATGATGTGAATACAATTCAATGAGGGCCAGGCTGTGGCGCACCCGGTTAAGCGCTCGCATCACAGTGCACAAGGACCCAGGTTCAAGCCCCTGGTCCCCACCTATAGGGGGAGAGCTTCCGAGTGGTGGAGCAAGGCTGCAGGTGTCTCTCCCTCCCCTCCCCCTCTCAATTTTTGTCTCTCCCCATAAAAAGAACCAGCAATGGCCACGTCCACAGTGTCCTCCAGCATCTCAGTCTGCTTGCACACAGACTCCTGCGCACTGCTCAGTCTGTCTGGGTGAACTGTGTTTGAAGGCCGAGCTAGAGCATGCTTGTTTGCCTAAGTGTCTCCAAAACTTCAAAAGGGAACAACAACTTCATGTCTGTTTTAGATAGCTTATTCCTCACCTCTGAAATTTCCCCTCCAGTCAATCAATGGACTTGTTTAAAAGGTTATTTCTGGAGAACTATACATCAAAGTGTAACTCTGATCTTCCTTAGTTGATAGGATTTAGGTGATTTTGATTTGATTCCATAAATAAGCATGTCATTATAATTTTACAAAATTACGGAACAGCATCTTTCATCTGGAAGAGAAAGGTTTATAACCAGTGATCACAATTCCAAAAAAATTAAAAGATATTTTCTTTCTCTATCAGTGATTTACGTAACACCCTTACACTATGGCATGGCCTTGTATGCCTCTGTGTTTTTATATTTCTTGTCTACTTATCAGAGTTACTTATTATCTTTTTTAAATTTTCATTTCTATTTTTAATATTTATTTTCCCTTTTGTTGCCCTTGTTTTTCATTGTTGTAATTATTATTGTTGATGTCATTGTTGTTAGATAGGACAGAGAGAAATGGAGAGAGGAGGGGAAGACAGAGAAGGGGAGAGAAAGACACCTGCAGACCTGCTTCATGGCCTGTGAAACAACTCCCCTGCAGGTGGGGAGCCACTGGGATCCTTATGCTGATCCTTGTGCTTTGTGCCATGTGAGCTTAACCTGCTGCGCTCCCAGAATTACTTATCACCATGAAGCAGAGAGAGGACCAGAGCCCCACTATGGTGCAAATGTTGCTGGGGGCTGAACGTGGAACCTCATGCTTACAAGTCCCGGGCTCTGCTGCCCTACCTCCCACCTCCGAGCTACAAGGTCCATATTTTCAACAGATCACAAAGATGAAACGAATCTTTCTTTCTCTCTCTCTCCCTCTCCCCCACGCTATTGGATATATTCACCCACCCAGCAGAGTTTCTGGAGAGTCCACTGCGGGCTGAGCAGAGTGCAGCCCTAAGGATTAGGTGAGGCGAAGCAGCCACAACCATGAACATCTGCTGTGAACAGACACAGAGCCAGAGCATCCGTGCGAAGGATCCGAGCGGGAATTCCACATGGAGAGGTGGAGGGCGACCTCAGAGCTCATGGCACAGAGAGAGCACACTGTCCTCTGCGGAGGCTGGGGAGAAGAGGAGGCGTCTTCCTTCACTTCAGCTCCTTCAAGTGGCAGGAGAGGTGAGCAGAGGGATGGACGGCCGTAAAGAGTCTGGGCGTTATCTCAAACTAAACCTCAGAAACTATCAGTCCACAAGAGCGACACATCCACGTCCTGGTAGAAGAAACTGGGTACACTAAATGCCTTTCCTGGATCTCGGTGTAAAGGGCTGGGGAGATGGCACCCTAGCGCACAACAGGCCTTTGTGCCTGAGGTTCCAAGGCCTCGCCACAAGCCAGAGCTGTGCAGGGCTCTTGCCAGAAAAGAGAAAGGGAAGGAGAGGAGGGGAGATGGAAAGGAGGGGAGGGGAAGGGGAGGAGAGGAGGGGAGATGGAAAGGAGGGGAGGGGAAGGGACGGAGAAGAGGAGAGGAGAGGGGAGGGAAGGGGAGGGAAGGGGAGGGGAGGGGAGGGGAGGGGGGAGGGTGTCTGGAGCAGCCATGGTTACAGCTGACTGAAAGCTGAGAGGGTTCACTGAGCCTGCAGGGAAGAAGGAGCAGGTGACTTTGGCCCAGAAGCAGGTACAAAGATCTCTTCTCTGTCTCACTGGTATTGACCAAGCCCATGTTCAATAAAACATCAATAATAGAGTAGCACTCAGCTCAAGTGAATAATGCAGTAAGGGGACTGCTATGTGGAATAACTATGGGTCTTTAAAAAGCCAAGCATATGCATACACTACACAGCTTGTCTATTTATCAAAGTTCACAGTTTGGAACCAGAACAGAAAAAGTCTTAAGTTTCTAACAGAAACCACTGGTGGCTCTTAAACAAACAAAACCAGTTACAGTCTCCCGGAAAAATAACCCACATAGAAGCTGCAAACAACTGAACAGGGCGGCCAGCTTTTCTCACAAGTGCAGCTCAGGGGGGAAATGATTCCGTGGCCAGGGCATTCCCCTGCACTAGCAGGCAAGGAGGGAGAGAGGGAGGGAGAGAGGGAGGGAGGGAGGGAGGGAGGGAGGGAGGGAGGGAGGGAAGGAGAAAGAGAGAGGGAGGGAGGGAGAGGGAGAGAGAGGGAGGGAGGGAGAGAGAGGGGAGAGAGAGGGAGGGAGAGAGAGGGGAGAGAGAGGGAGGGAGGGAGAGAGAGGGGAGAGAGAGGGAGGCAGAGAAAGAGAGGGAGAGAGAGGGAGGGAGAGAGAGGGGAGAGAGAGGGAGGGAGGGAGAGGGGAGAGAGGGAGGGAGGGAGAGAGAGGGAGAGGGAGGGAGGGAGAGAGAGGGAGAGAGAGGGAGGCAGAGAAAGAGAGGGAGAGAGAGGGAGGGAGAGAGAGGGGAGAGAGAGGGAGGGAGGGAGAGGGGAGAGAGGGAGGGAGGGAGAGAGAGGGAGAGGGAGGGAGGGAGAGAGAAAGAGTGAGTGAGGGCAGGGGGGAGAGGGAGAGAGAGAAGGGAAAGGGGAGGGAGAGGGAGAGAGAAAGGGAGGGAGAAAGAGAGAAAAGGGGAGGGAGAGGGTAAGGGGAGGGAGGGGGAGAGGGGGAACACTATGGTGACAAGCTCTGCTGGGTTAACAGAAAAGAGAACCAAGGTGAAGTCAAGAGAGGAGAGTCCCTGTCCCCTCACTAGGGCTTACACTGAGGTGACCTTACTCCACACAGGCTGGGACCTGACAACTACACGCAAAGCAGTCAGAATCAGAACAGGGGCAGAAGCAGAAAGAGCTATCTCAACCAAGGCGCCTAAATGGCAAAGAAAGACAGCAATGCAAACACCGGATTCGCCCTCCTCACTTAGAACCTTGTAGCCTCACTAGAGACACTAGAGGCCTTTTCACGAGAGCCTCTCTTCTTCTCGGGGCTCCAGTTTCCCAAGGCGTCACACAACTGTTCAGCCCCACGTGCCAGTGAGCAGCAGCGCCTGAAGGACTTGGAGATGTGACTCAGAAAGCACCTGGTAACGGGCACACACAATGAACTAAGCAAAACGAACCTGGTTCGGGCCCCTGGCTGCCCACCTGCAGGGGGGAAGCTTCATAAGCAGTGAGGTGAAGCAGGTCTACAGGTCTCTTTCTCTCCCTCTATCTCCCCCTCCCCTCTCAATTTCTCTGTTCTGTCCAATAAAATGGGAAACATGGCTGCCAGGAGCATTTGTAGCGCCAGCACTGCACCAAGCTCCAAGCTCCAGCAATAACCCTGGAGGCCAAAAAAAAAGGGGGGGAGAGGGGTGAAGTGAAGTCAGGACCACAGGAAGAAAAATGTGCAGCTGTAGATAAAGTCAGCCCCATCTGTGGCCTTGGGAGAACTACTTAGTTTCCACTGGAGGAAGGCAGGGACGCAGGACTCCACTGACGGGCACGCTGGAATCACACCCCTCTTGTCTTATAATCGTGCAAATCTCTATTAAATCACTAGAAGGAAGGAAGAAAGGGAGAAAGAAAGGGAGGAAGGGAGAAAAGCCTGGGGCTGGCAGAGCAGCTATCTTGGAGAGTATATTGCTTTGCCACGCGCCACAAAGGGTCAAGCCTGGCACGTGTGCGCGAACACACACACACACACACACACACACACACATACACACACAGACATACACACACAGGCACACACATACATATACACAGACACACACAGACATATACACAGACACACACAAACATACACACACATACACACACAAACATATACACACACAGATACACACACATACAGACACACACAGATAGACACACATATACAGACACACACATACACACATATATACACACAGACACATACACAAACATATACACACACACACATACAGAGACACACACATATACACACACAGACAGACACACACACAGACACATACACACACAGACACACACATACACACACATACACACACACATACAGACACACACACAGACACACACAGATACACACATATACACATACACACACATAAACACATACACGCACACACATACACTCATATATACACACATACACACACAAACATACACAGAGACACACACATATACACACACAGACACACATAGACACACACACACACCACACAGACACACACACACACACACACACACAGACACACACACACACACACCCGCCCTGAAGGAAGCTTTGGTGCTATGGTCTCTTTCTGCCTGTCCAGGGCGGCCTGGACACGGGCCAAGCCTCTCCAGCGACCAGCGACAGTCATGGCCATTTATTCACTGTGGATCTGCGCTGTGATCCACGTCTCCCTATGGCTGGTGCTGGGCTGGGGAGCGCTGTGGTCAAGGACTCAGAAAGCAGTTTGGCCGCATCTGACGGCACCCTGCAGTCACTGCTGGACCTGACCTCAGACAAACAGGTTAGAGTGGGACCAGTGCTCTGGGCTCAGATAAAAATGGAACGCTAAGATACACCCGTAAAGGGGGCCGGGTGGTGGCGCACCTGGTTGAGCGCATGTATTACCATGTGCAAGGACCCGGGTTCAAGCCCATGGCCCCCAACTGCAGGGGGAAAGCTTTACGAGTGGTGAAGCAGGGCTGCAGGTGTCTCTCTGTCTCTCTCCCTCTCTACCACCCCCTCCCTCTTGATTTCTGTCTGTCTCTATCCAATAAATAAAGATAATAGTAAATTTCAAAAAAATTAAAAAAAGAAAAGATATACCCGTGAAGGTAAAGTAACTAGATGGAAAAATCATGTCATCACAGTCCCCTCCCTCCTTCTTTTACCAGAGCACTGATCAGCTCTGGCTTATGATGGTGGTCGTGGGAAGGGTTGAACCCGGGACTTCAGGGCCTCAGGCAAGAAGAGTCTCTGTGCATGACCACTATCCTATGAAAGGAAGGGCCTCGCCCGAGTAATGAAGCGGGACACAGTCTGAAGTGAAGCATGCTGAGGTGCTTCTCCTTGTGTTGATTAGGTTGGCGTCGGTGGATGCGGTATCATTTGGTATGAACTGAGAGAAGCATGCAGGAAAGCGAGCCTCACTCTAGTGGTTCCAGGACTGGGGGACGTTCTCCCTGGTCTAAGCTTTTAAGAGAGTCAGCGTATCAAAGACGCAGCCTATGTCCTATGCATTAAAAAGTTTGAGGCATTCAATCAATTTTTCCCTCATATTAATTAAATAGTGATTGATATGACTACAAATTAATAGGAGTGCACATAAGCAACATTCTCACCACCAAAAGACTGTGTCCCGTCCCATCCCCCCCAAGAATCCGAACATCCATCCTCACCCTCCACCCCGAGTTTTCCTTTGGTGCCCTGGGCATGACCAGCACCCACCCACCCTGCCCACCCCACAGAGCCCTCTTGAGTTCTCCATGCAGGGGGGGACCCACAGTGGTCATTTCTGTAAGATTCAGAGAGCTCCGTGGGCTGTGTCCAGGGACACTGCGTGTCACAGCACGGCCTCCCCCAAAGCAGATGTGCTCTTGCAGGGCTCTTGCCTGCTTGGGTGAGGTATGCGAGTTTGCGGCCTGAGCAGAACTGCTTGGCCTGAGAAAGGAGGGGGAGGAGGGTAGATAGCATAACGGTTATGCAAAGAGAGTCTCATGCCTGACACTCCAAAGTCCCAGGTTCAACCCCCCCCAACCAACAGAAGCCAGAGTTGAACAGTGTTCTGGAGAGAGGGAGAGAAGAGAGAGAGGAGAGAGAGAAGGAGGAGGAAGAGGAGGAGGAAGGATCCCAGTACCAACAATGTCTTCTAGGAATGCAGTCATGAAATCGACACATCCTTCTGAGAATACCCACCTAGCCACAGAATAACTGAAATACGCACTCAACTGATATTAATGAGCCACACACACTCTAAAAACAGGCATTAAGCAAAGAGCAGAAAAACAGCCTCAAGAAAGCTTCACCAAGGACTACAAACGGCTGGAGACGGATGGGGCTGTGCTGAGCTCCAATCCACTCCCTTTCTTAGGAATGGAGGCTGACACCGAGCACTGCCCTCCTCTGCGGCCTGCACCTCTAATGGCTGGTACAGGGAAACACTTAGGCCAGGGCAAAGGGGTGAAGAACACTTAGGCCAGGGCAAAGGGGTGAGTCTCCTGTAGACCGCTGAAGGGACGGAGGGAGAAGAGACAGGCCAAGAGCAGCCGTCGGTGCTGTGGCAGTCCCACCAGGCAACGCAGACTAGAACACACGATGGGAGCGTTCTCAAGTTCTCTAGTGAAAATCAGCAGAAAATTGCAACTGCAGTGCTCAATGTTTTATCGCGAGTGTCTCTCTGAATTCCTAAAGAGAATCGCTAACTCCGCTAACTCCTCAAGCCTCAACTTACTGTCATTCTGAAAACAACTTCTGCAGCACAGCTGCCAGGAAGGATCCGGCTCCCATAGCCCTTGTATTTTCAAATTCTGCGTGAATTAAAATTCCCTGTGTCGCAGAGATGCTCTGTGTGTCTCCAGAAAGACAAGCTGAAATCACTGCATCGACAGAGAGAAAAGCCCCCGACGTTCCTCGGAAAGCACACAGGCTTGTTGGTTTGCTCGGCACGTTAGGCCGGGGTGCCTGCTCTGTCCAGTGCCCCCTCCCTGGGAGAAACGGCCCTCAATTCGCTTTGCCTGGGCAGGCACCTGAGGCAGCAGTGTGTCTTTCTATTTTCTATGGGTGGGGGCCTCACACGATGGCCGACAGAGCAATGCCTCTCATCTTTTTTGGTCTCGGGACTACATTTCCTGAAAGAAAGAAAGAAAGAAAGAAAGAAAGAAAGAAAGAAAGAAAGAAAGAAAGAAAGAAAGAAAGAAAGAAAGAAAGAAAGAAAGAAAGAAAGAAAGAGAAAGAGAGAGAGAGAGAGAGAGAGAGAGAGAGAGAGAGAGGGAGGGAGGGAGGGAGGGAGGAAGGAAGGAAGAAAGAAAAAGGAGAAAACCCCAAAGATGTTTGCTAGAGGTTTACGGTGGGCGGCATCTGATATTAGCTTCAACAGGAATAAAAATGCGGAAAATGTTCCCGATTCAGGATAAACACCTAGAGTTGCCGTAGTGAATAAGCTTCATGGCTCACCTCACACAGCCTCTGAAAAATGATACTACACGTTCCTGGGAAAGTGACAAGGTAAATGGTAGCTTTTAGGGTTATTAAAATCATTCTGACTTCACAGGAGAGCTAAGAGCCTTAGGACCACCAGAGAACCCCAGGAAACTCTGAGCAATTCTATAAAAGGAGCCACTGCAAATAGTTAAGCTGTGAGACAAGTTCACTCCAGATACGAGATCTTGTATGTGGAAAGGCCAGCAGTCAGAAAATAATGGCACAAGCCTGACTCTAAGATCTATCAAAAGACTGTTTTTAGGGTAGCTTAGTATCTAGGAAAGTTAAGCAGAGCGACTACTTTTGACAACTGTCGTAATTCCAAAGGAAAGCAGCATGAGTATCAGCTGACATCCTCATATTAACTAGCTGCCCACCAGGTTGATTTCCTGAAAACAAAAACACTACGTTCTAGAGAAAATCAGTAAGACTCGTAAATTCTGAATGTTAATTAAGCATTAACTCCCAAATAATCCATTTCTAAAATGTCATTAACAGAAAAATAATACTCTTTTTGGTAGAAGAACGAATGCTTGCAAATTCCTGAATTCATGGTGAGATCCTAAGCTCCCGCTGTGACAGTATCAGAAGGCAGGGGCTTTTGTTAGATTATGAGAGGGGAGCCCTCACGAACAGAAGGCCTTATGTCACGTTTGCCACCTGAGGAAAAATGCCAAGCCAGCAGCCCGTACCTGACGAGGACCCTCACCAGACCCAGGCCACGCTGACCACAAGATTTCTAGCTTCCAGAATCTGAAAGACAATTCCTGCTGTTCATTTGTCTGTACATCTACAGGTAACCAAGCGTTTTGTTCTGGTAGCCTGAATCGACAAAGACAAATACAGTCCTATCAGAAAGTAAGAACCGTGCATTCAGGGGATAAGAGGGGCTTTCCTCCCTCCTGTGAAAATTACAGGATTAAGAGCAGACACAGCCTCACCTCGCTTCTCAGAGGACTTCCGTAACACCCATTTCTGTGCATTCCCTTTGATCTTTACATCCAGCTCTTAACTTTCCTCTCCCCTTCAACCTGAAAATGCCTCCCTTGCTCCGAGACATTCTCTCTGCCCAGTGACAACAGTGCGTGACCAGTCGTGCTGACAGAAGCCATTTGATCCTATAACCTACTTGGCACATAAGGGAACAAGAACCCATCTCCCGTAAGAGTGGCCTACCATTTGCACCACGCGTTTACTCCATGGCGGTGAAGAGCACAGACTGCCTATTTGCAGAGCTACGGTGCCCATTTTACAGATGAAGTCAAAGTCTCAGGAGGGTGAAGGGGTCTGGTTCCTAGCGCACACACGGAGCTTGTAATGCTCCAGCTGCTTTCACTCCAACAACGGCACAATATGAATCCTACAGTTGAGAATAAAACCTGTATTTACAGATAATGCTGAACGCAGGTGCCTAAACAACCCCCCAGCCCCCGCCCCGGCCCAACCCAGCACAGTTAACAGGTGTCAGGGGAAGGCACTCCACCTTGCCTACCTGCAGTGAAGACTGGCCCTGAAATGAGTAGTAGATGCAGTGAGGTTGGCATGAAACCTGACTCGGGGGAAGCGCTCAATAAAAACAGTCAGTGGCAGTAACACGAGACAGATGTCAGGCAGATTAAGAGCAAACTCTTCACCAAGAGCATTATCCCGGGGCCGGGCAGTAGCACATCTAGCTGAGTGTGCCCGCTGACCATGCACAGGGACCCAGGTTCAGGACCCCAGTCCCTCCACCTACAGGGAGGAAGCTTCAAAAGTGGTGATGCAGGATTGGAGATCTGGAGATGTCTCTCTTTCTCTCTCCCACTCTACCTCCCCTCCCCTTCTCAATCTCTCTCAGGGGTGTGTGTGTGTGGGGGGGGAAAGCATTTCCAACGGCCCAGTGACTCCCCATAGCCAGAGTGCTCACATCCATTCCTGCAAACATTTCAGTCTCTCTGATGATCCGTGGTCACGCACATCTTTGTGGACACTGTCCTGTTTCAGGCGGGCAGCTGGGTGTGGTGGAAAAAGTGGGCACGCCGGGTAGCAGCTGCCCCAGTCCCGTCCACCACTCTCGGACTGCACACCACCTCTGAACCTGCGTGTCCTCAGGTAGAACCTGACAGTCGCCGTTTCCTGCCACGCTATGGAGATATCCTGCTTGGTAGTTTCTTTCAGGGAGCTGTTGCTGGGTTCTTGGGCTGAGTACTTAGTTCAAAACTGCTGGCCTGACGCTGAGTCACAGGGAAAAGGCAGGAGAACAGAAACACCCAAGCCCTCCTGAGCTCCTTATTCCCATGCCCTGGCAGGCAGGCAGGGGACACCCAAGGAGAGTGGAATATGTGTCTATGAAAGTTTGACAAGCATAGAGAAACTCTTCCTTACAAAGACACTTAAAGGAAACCGTCAAACATGAAGTTTGACAAGCATAGAGAAACTCTTCCTTACAAAGACACTTAAAGGAAACCGTCAAACACGGTGAATTTCACCGTGGCAAGTATCACGGCTCCTGGCGCTCAAGTCTCCGGAGATTTTTAACCGAGTTAACTTCTCTGAGCTAGCCTTTCTTCAGTATCTACCAAATTACAATCCGCACAGTCAGGTTCGCTCTTATGTTCACTCAGTAACGAGAGGGAGAACCAGCGCACTGGTCTGCACATGCAGCCGCGGGGATTAAACAAAACACCTCATGCATTCAAGGCTTTTGCTGTACACTCTGAGCTACCTCCTCAGTTGCTAAGATGCTCTGTAAAACCCAAAGCCCGACATACATACCGGCCGGGTGGTGGCACATCTGGTTAAGCACACACTACCTGGGTTCAAGACCCCAGTCCCCACCTGCAGGGGGAAAGCTTCACGAGTGGTGAAACAGGGCTGCAAGTGTCTCCCTCGCTCTCTTTCTCCCCTTCCCTCTTAATATTTGGCTGTATATCAAAAAGATAAAAACATTTTTTTAAAAAAGGCCTAGACAGATATAAGTTGGAAGCCCGCCAGCTGCTAAAGAATCATGCTGTGAAAAGGAGATGCAGACGGGTGGTTTCAGTCATGTAGACAGAGTAAGAGCAAGGTCCAGTCGGTCTCCACGTCATCTCAAATGGAGCAAAGAGACCCAAGGAGAGCGTAATACCAACGACAGGAAGCGGGGAGAGGAAGGAACAGGGGTATCAGCATGGACATCCCAAGGTTCAGCTCGGGCTCAGACTCTCACACTTGAAGCAAGAAATTTATGTGATCAGTTTCTAGCATGTTTTGAAATTGTCGTTTTTTTTTCTTGGCAAAATAATCTCAGAATTCAAACACAAAACATAATTATTCAAAATGAAAAGCATGCATAATGCCCGGACCAGTGAGTGTTTAAAGAAAAGCTCTGATTTCCAGAGGTCCGTGATTCTTTCCCTGTGGTGAGGAGCGGCTCTGAACTCAGGTCTGATGAAAAGCCCAAGGGAGCTGGACAATGACATGCGACATGGTTGCGCTTAGGACGAACAACAGACAGAAGCTTCTGGCTTTGAAATAACAGGGTTATTTCATTACTTTGGTTATGACATTACTTCTCTACTTCATTATCTTATTTTATTGCCACCAGGGCTATCGCTGGGGCTCAGTGCTTGCACTACAAGCCCACCGCTTCTCAATGCCTCCGTTTCAGAATCTATTATTGATACCATTTGTTAAGGTTTATTTATTTGGATAGAAACGGAGAAGCAGAGAGAGGAATGGGGAGAGAGACAGATTCAACTGCAGCCTCGCTTCACCACTTGTGAAGCTTTCCCCCTGCAGGTGGAGACTAGGCTTTGCCATATATTTATATATAAAGGGGCATTCATTAAAATAAGAGTGGTATTTTATCTTTAGAAGAATTTTAGGGCTGGGGAGATAGCATAATGGTCATGCAAAAAGCCTTGCACCAAAGGTCCTGTTCTGGTAAAAAAGAAAGAAGAGAGAGAGACAAAGAAAATTTTTAAAAAACTACTATCTTGTGGGAGCCAGGTGGTGGCACACTGGGTTACGTGCACAACAGGGTGAGAAGTGCAAGGACTGGCCCAAGGATCCCAGTTCAAGCCCCCGGCTCCCCACCTGCAGGGTGGTCGCTTTACAAGCAGTGAAGCAGGTCTGCAGGTGTCTTGTCTTTCTCTCTCCTCTGTCTTCCTCTCTTCTCTCCATTTCTCTCTCTCTTATCCAACAATAACAAAATACAACAATGACAACAACAAAATTGGAAAAGTGGCTTCCAGGAACAGTAGATTCGTAGTGCAAGCACCGAGCGCCAATGATAACCCCGGAAGAAAAAAAAGCCTACTATTTTATCTAGTAGGGTGAAATGATGCTCTGTGCTCATGGGGTGTTGCTAGCTGAGATGCACTAAGCCCAGCGACGTGGTATGTGACCGATGTCAAGAACTGGATTCAGCACCAAACTCTCAACTGACAGCCTCAGAGCAGAGCATGCCCAGGTGGGCACAGGCTCCAAGGTCAGTCACCTCAAAGACCCTAAGAGGCAGGTGACCCAAGTGTCAGATGTCAAGCTCCCATCCCTTACTGGTGCTCGTTTCCAGCACATCTGGGTAAAGGGCCCAAGACCTGGTCAAGATGAGACTTGACCAGGCAGCACTTGCGGGATATCCCGGGTAAGAACTGCGTACAGAGCAGCTCAGAGCAGAGACCTGAAGACGCGGGCGGCAGAGCTCAGCGGGAGCCTCTGTTCTTCCCCTTAGGCAACAGAACCGGAGCCAGGAATCTGCCCACTGCCAGGCCTCAGGCACCTCATCTCAACATCTCAGAATCACTGACATCACAGAGTCTTGAAGAGCAAACGATAAAATGTATGTCAAGAATCTGGCGTTTTCCCAAGTCTCTCGTTTTACAATCTATAAAATGAGGGTGCTGCGATCTACTTGCTGAAGTTCATGAAGAGCCTAAATCATGCAGCGTCTTCTAAATGCCCAGGCAGACACACCCCAGCCAAGGAGCCTTCAGACCGTAATGACTCACAGCAGATTTTAGGAAAACTGAAAACTATTACTCATGCCATATTTATTAACAATTAAGGGGAGGGGAGGGCAACAAAAAACCAGAGATTCAAGTGAAGAGACTCAGAGATAATTCTATTATTTCCTAAGGCAGCACTCACCAGACTGAGCAGCACAGACAGAGAGCTGGTCACATAATCTAGGATGTGAAGGGACCCTCATGCCCAGCACCTAGATCACCTCCACAGTCCTTCCCTAGTCTCCACAGCCCAGCGGAACGTCCCGCTGGATCAAGGCATTGTGCAGTTAGAAGTGCGGCAGCTTTGTCCTGCTGAAACGCCTCATCAGGAATTTTTTTTTGCCTCCAGGGTCATCTCTGGAGCATGGTGCCTGCACTACAAATCCAGTGCTCCTGGAGGCCACAGACAGAAATCCAGAGAAGAGGGGAAGACAGAGAGAGAGAGAAAGATAGACACCTGCAGACCTGCTTCACTGCAGGGGCATCGCGGGGCTCGAACCACAATCCTTACATTGGTCCACGCACTTCCCGCCATGTGTCCTTAACCTGCTCAGCTACTGCCCCCCGCCCCTCGCATTAGTATTTTTAAATGAATCATGAGTAAGATTTTCTTCCAAGACAGTTAACTGAGAACAGACTTCAGTGAGGAAGATGGAGGTTCCAAGTGAGGTCAACCATGGCTGGAATGAGAAATATGTCCTGGAACCCTGAAGGGAAGGAAAGGAAGGAAGAAGAAGAAGAAGAAGGTATGAGATTCTTCTATGAAGAAGGAGGGCACAGTCAGGCAAAGACCAAGGGCCTCTGATACGCGAACTTCTAGCAGAAACCTCTCTTCCAAAGCAGCTTCTGTCCCTACTTCTAAGCCAAGCAATAAGGAAGAAGCAATCCCACTAGCTAATCTATAACCACGTGTGAACGCTGTGGCAGCTGTCGGCCTGCAGAAGACTTAGCTGACCCAAAGAGAGTGGGCCTGTCCAGACCACAGAGAGAAAGAAGAGAAGCTCTTAGAGACCGGGTGACATTCTGGCTAAGAGATCTTCATGTCTGACCCACACAAGCCTCTTTTCTATACTGAATGCTATTTCCTTATTCCTGAACCCACCGGGCAAAGGCTTGCCCTTCACGAAAGTTATTTCCACTGTAACTGGGAGATTCAGCAGAGGCGGAGTGCAGCAGATAAAGAAGTCACCACAGGGAGCTGGTTAAGGCCCAGGCTCCCCACCTGGGGAGTGAAGCAGGTCTGCAGGTGTCTTTCTCTCCCTCTCTGGATTTCTCTCTGTCCTATCCAGCAACAACAACAATAACAACAGAAAACAAGGCAGCAAAATGGGAAAAAAAAAAAAAAGGCCTCAAAGAGGAGAGGATTCAAAGTGCAGGCACCGAGCCCCAGTGATAACCCCGGAAGCAAAAAAAAAAAAAAAAAAAAAAGTCACCAACAGGCTGGAGGGCTGCTGCGGTAAACTGCCCACTTCCCCATGACACTAGGGCGCCATCAGTTCTCAGTTCTCCACTCTGCTAAGCAAACACTTTGGAAACAGCACACAAATTTTCTTCTCTCTCTCTTTAAATAAATCTTTTTTTATTTTAATAACACAGATATAGAGAGAAAGAGAACATGAGAGAGACGCCAGAGCACTGCTCAGCTCTGACTTATGGGGGTGCTGGGTGTTGAATCGGGGAGCCTCAGACCCTCAGACAGGAGAAAATCCTTTGCAGGGCAAGGAGACAGCATGACGGCTCTGCAGAGACTTTCCTGCCTGAGCCTCAGAGATCCCAGATTCCATCGCCTGCAAAACCCTAAGCCAGAGCTGAGCAGTGCTCTGGTTCCTCTGCCCGCCCCTGGGTAAAATAATCAACATTTTGTTGTTGTTGTCAAGGAAAGTCTTCCACAGAGCTATTTTCTTGTCTCCCCAGCCCTCTCCTTTCTCTTCACTGTTTATAGTAACTATTATCAGACCAACAGGCAACAGTATTCCCAAAGTCCAATTTTTTCCCCTTAGAGAAACTTTTATTAGTGGTGTAATAAGGATTGACAAGATTGTGGGATAAGAGGGGCACAATTCCACACAGTTCCCACCACCAGAGTTTCATATCCCCTCCCCTCCACTGGAAACTCCCGTATTCTTTATCCCACTGGGAGGATGGACCAAAGAGCTTTATGGGGTGCAGAAGGTGCGAGTTCTGGCTTCTGTCATTGCTTTTCCACTGGACATGGGTGTTGGCAGGTGGATCCACACCCCCAGCCTGTTTCTGTCTTTCCCCAGTGGGGCAGGGCTCTGGGGAGGGGAGGTTCCGGGACACATTGGCGAGGTCCTCTGCCCAGGAAAGTCAGGTTGGCGTCAAGTCCGCTTTCTAAGCTGTCTCTTTCTAATCCAGCCCCCACTGCACTAAGGGAAGCCCTGGTGCTGTGGTCCCCACCTCACCCCATCTGTCTAGCTCTAATTAAAGTTTTAAAAGCTGTCCTTTTCACAGGCTGTCTAGACCTGGGGTGGGTGGGAGTGTTAAGAGAGCATCTTTCTGGGGGAAATCTTGCAATATGACAACTATGTCAGAAATGTAGTAGTACATCTAGTTTTTACTCTAATAACTATATGTATAGCTAACGGCCAAAGTATTGAAATAGGAACTGTTTTGCCATCAACATGGTCCTCTGGAGCAGCTGTGAAACCAACCACTTACATCAATGAACCAGGACCAGGCAGTGGGGTTCCCGGGGGGGGGGGGGGGGGGGAACACAGTGACCTGCTTGAGGACCATGGCTGAAGCCTCCCGACTCCACCCAGAGGGTGGGAGCTTCCCAAGCAGCGGCGCAGTGCTGCAGGTGGCTCTGTCCCCCTCCCCTACCTCGTTTCACTCCGTCTCTATCAGACAAAAGGAAGAGGAATGGACACTGGGAGCAGGAGAGCCATCATGCAGGCGCTGAGTCCCCGCAATAAGCCTGGCGGCAAAAATACATAGTCCCACAAACCTCCCAGGTACAACCTAAGAGAATGTGGAAAATGATGCCTCCCAGGTACAACCTAAGAGAATGTGGAAAATGATGCAATGACGTCTTCAACTGTTAAAGATTTCTGTGATGATGTGAGCAAATGTTCTTGATATATTAGATAAGAATAATACGGGGGCCAGGGCGGTAGCACAGCAGGTTAAGCGCACGTGGCGCAAAGCACAAGGACCGGCATAAGGATCCTGGTTGGAGGCCCCCCACCTGCAGGGGGGGTCGCTTCACCGGTGGTGAAGCAGGTCTGCAGGTGTCTGTTTTTCTCTCCCCCTCACTGTCTTCCCCTCCTCTTCATTTCTCTCTGTCCTATCCAATGACAATAATAACAGTAACACTAACAACAACAGTAATAACAGCAACGATAAACAACAAGGACAACAAAAGGGAAGAAACAGTCCCTAGTGAATTCATAGTGTTGGCACCCAGCCCCAGTGATAACCCTTGAGGCAAAATAATATATATAATAATAAAATAAATGAAACAATAATACATACAGCACAGATGCACTGAAAGAAATACCTGAAGAGAGACAGTAACACTGCAGGTGTCGGGACCCTGTATGACTTCTTTTCTTTTTAAGATGCTTCCTAGTTTTTTAAAATTGCTTGCTCATTGGCATAATTTTAATATAAATATATTTTATTATGTAATCACTACACATCGTTGAATATAAAGATATTAGAAACGGCTGGAATGATAGCACAGTAGTTATGCAAAAAGACTGCTTTCAGAGGCCCCAGGAGTCCTGGTTCAATCTCCAGCACCAGCATTAAGCCAGGGCTGAGTAGTGCTCTGCTAAAAATAAATAAACAGTGGTCTGGGAGGTGGCGCAGTGGATAAAGCATTGGATTCTCAGGCATGAGGTCCCGAGTTCAATCCCCGGCAGCACATGTACCAGAGTGATGTCTGGTTCTTTCTCTCTCTCCTCCTATTTTTCTCATAAATAAATAAATTTATTCTTTAAAGAATAAATACAATGGGAAAAGATTAGTTAGGAACAAAAATATGTCACTCAAATACTGTAGGGAGGGGAGAAAGCATAATGGTTATGCAAAAACACTCTCATGCCTGAGGCTCTGAAGTCCCAGGTTCAATTCCCCTACCCCACCATAAGTCACTACGGGCCAGACAGCTGAGTCTCCAGAAACTAATTACAAGGACACAGAAGGGGTGGGGCAGGGCCCACAGATTTTAAACATGCCAGTCAATTTCAGCATCCATGCTATGAGGACACAGATCTCAACAAACCATCTAAAGGATAACAGAGAAAATTCCAACAGTAAGGACGAGAAAACATTCACTTTTATGACAGTCACACTGTGATTCAATTGGGTTCTTTTCAAGACCTTACCTTTGAAAATTGTACCCTAAAAATGCTTATGGATATTACAAAACTATCTGCTTGCTTCAAAAGGTCAGGGCTGCAGCTGGAGCTGAGTGCTGAAAGCTGGTCACTGCTGAAGGGGGGTGGCAGGTCAGGAAGCCTCTGTTCTGTATGTGTGTGAACGGGAAGCAAAAGCAACAGACTAAAGACACATGCTCCCAAAATCACTCCAAGGACTGAGCTCTTAGGGGGGAGAGGGGGATCCCAAAAAAGATGTGTGTTCTGGGATTTAATAATACCGAGTACTAGAAAGATAGCCAAGAATAAATCGCTTTAAAAAAAAAATCATAAAGGCATTTAAGTTAAAGTCAGTCTGACAAGCATCCTGTAAAGCTGTCCATCACATGGACACTCTGGTACACAGAGCACAGACGCCTTGGGATGGTGACAGCACTGTTTGACTTGGCGCCATTTTATTTTCTGGGAGACGGTGCATTCACTTGCATTGCTATGAAAACTATCTCGACTGCTGGGGCCAGTGGTGGCTTATCTGACTAGGCGCACACATGACAGTGCACAGAGACCCAGGTTCAAGCCCAGGGTCCCCACCTGCAGGGGGAAAGCTTCATGAGTGGTGAAGCAGGGCTGCTTCTGTCTCTCTCCCTCTCTATCTGCTCCACCCCTCTTGATTTCTCTGTCTCTATCCAATAATAAAAATAAAAAATATTATTACTGTTAAGAGCAACAGCTGCTGTGAATGTTTCCTTTGATCTGCTTCCATGTAAGTGGTATTAATATGGGAATAAACATTATAAGGAAAAGGAAATTAACTTCATTAAAAATGACTGATGGGGAGTCGGGTATAGCGCAGTAGGTTAAGCGCAGGTGGCGCAAAGCACAAGGACCTGCATAAGGATCCCGGTTCGAGCCCCTGGCTCCCCACCTGCAGGGGAGTCACTTCACAGGCTGTGAAGCAGGTCTGCAGGTGTCTGTCTTTCTCTCCCCCTCTGTCTTCCCCTCCTCTCTCCATTTCTCTTTGTCCTATCCAACAAAAATGACAACAATAATAACTATAACAATAAAACAACAAGGGCAACAAAAGGGAAAATAAATTAAAAAATATAAATTTTTTTTAAAAAAAATGACTGATGAAGAATGAAACTGAACCACTATATTTCACCAAATACAAAAGTAAATTCCAAGTGGATCAAGGACTTGGATGTTAGACCAGAAACTATCAGATACTTAGTGGAAAATATTGCCAGAACTATTTTCTGCATCAATTTTAAAGACATTTTCAATGAAACAAATCCAATTACAAAGAAGACTAAGGCAAGTGTAAACCTATGGGACTACATCAAATTAAAAAGCTTCTGCACAGCAGAAGAAACCACTACCCAAACCAAGAGACCCCTCACAGAATGGGAGAAGATATTTACATGCCATATATAAGACAAGAGACTAATAACCAGAATATATAAAGAGCTTGCCAAACTCAACAAGAAAACAAATAACCCATCCAAAAATGGGGAGAGGACATGGACAGAATATTCACCACAGAAGAGACCCAAAAGACCAAGAAACACATGAAAAAATACTCCAAGTCTGTGATTGTCAGAGAAATGCAAATAAAGTCAACAGTGAGATACCACTTCACTCCTGTGAGTATGTCCTACATGAGAAAAGGTAAACAGCAGCAAATGCTGGAGGTTGTGGGGTCAAAGGAACCCTCCTGCACTGCTGGTGGGAATGTCAATGGGAATGTCATGATTTTTTCAAGGTCAACCTCTGTGGAGAACAATCTGGAGAACTCTCAGAAGGCTAGAAATGGACCTGCCCTATGACCCTGCAATTCCTCTCCTGGGGATATATCCTAAGGAACCCAACACACCCATCCAAAAAGATCTGTGTACACATATGTTCTTGGCAGCACAATTTGTAATAGCCAAAACCTGGAAGCAGCCCAGGTGTCCAACAACAGATGAGTGGCTGAGCAAGTTGTGGTCTATATACAGAATGGAATACTACTCAGCCGTAAAAAATGGTGACTTCACTGTTTTCAGCCGATCTTGGATGGACCTTGAAAAACTCATGTTAAGTGAAATAAGTCAGAAACAGAAGGATGAATATGGGATGGTCTCATTCTCAGGCAGAAGTTGAAAAACAAGATCAGAAGAGAAAACACAAGTAGAATCTGAACTGGAATTGGCATATCGCACCAAAGTAAAAGACTCTGGGGCGGGGGTGGGTGGGGAGAGTACAGGCCCAAAAAGGATGACAGAGGACCTAGTGGGGGCTGTATTGTTATGTGGAAAACTGGGAAATGTGATGCATGTACAAACTATTGTATTTACTGTCCAACGTAAAACATTAATTAAAAACAAACAAACTTGGGAGAAAACAGTGGGAGATGAGAATACCAAATTTTAGTGGTGAGAGTGGTGTGGAACTATATGTCTATTATTTTATAACCTTGTAAATCATTAATAAAATGATCAGAGGCAAAATGGAAAAAAGAGAAAAACAAGTAAATAAAAATAAAAATGACTGATGAAAATCCAGGTTCAAGCCCCTGGCGCACTCGTGCAGGGGGAGAAGCCGCATGAGTGGTGAAGCAGGGCTGCGGGTGTCTCTGTCTCTTTCCCTCTCTATCTCCTCCCTCTCTCAATTTCTCTGACTCTGTCCAATAGTAAACAAATACAATTTAAAAAAAAAAAAAAAGACTGATGAAATAGCCTTCCCACATTTGAAAACACGATGTTCAAATGTGCACATACTTTGGTCAATGAAGAAGCCACGTAATGAAAGCAGAGCCCTCAG
Source organism: Erinaceus europaeus (assembly GCF_950295315.1). Taxonomy (NCBI): domain Eukaryota; kingdom Metazoa; phylum Chordata; class Mammalia; order Eulipotyphla; family Erinaceidae; genus Erinaceus; species Erinaceus europaeus. The sequence goes on along the minus strand of NC_080162.1, from coordinate 205,143,941 downwards.
CCCTTGAGAACATTTATGTTTATCTTTGGGAGGTCAGTCAAATCAGAGTTATTTCCCAAACAAGCTATCTGCCCGCTGAGTCTTCCTCCCAGCCTGGGCATCTGTGGCAGAGTATTTTTAAACGCCATCATCACTAGGGGCTTAAAGAGCCACGGGGAGGTTCTTCTCTGCCCACACCCAGTGGGGAATGTTACTCTTTCTCGACCACATCAGGAAGCCTATAGATAGCACTGTGACCTGACCGCAGCCCTTCAAAGAGGACAGGTCAAAAGGGGTCAGAGGGAGGTGAGCTGAGGACAAGGCTGCGCTATCTCCCGGGCGCCAGTGGGTGTCAGTCATGCTGTCACCTTTCCTTTTCCCACGACCAAGGGAGGCGGGGAGGGGCCTCTGTCATCTCCACTGAGGTCTCATGTCAATGGAGTCAGAAAAGCCCATCCAAGCCCTGATTCTGCTGTGTGATATGGGTATACAGAGCAAGGGTTTCCATAAACGTCTCTTTTTAAAAAAATTATTTAATTGTCTTTATTTACTGGATAGAGACAGCCAGAAATCAAAAGTGATGGGGGAGATAGGGGGAGAGACAGAGACACCTGCAGCCCTGCTTCACTGCTCGCCAAGCTTTCCCCCTGCAGGTGGGGACCGGGGGCTCGAATCTGGGTCCTTGCGCACTGTGACATGTGACTCAACCAGCTGCGCCACCACCTGGCAGCGCTGCACAGCTCTTAAAGTCCTTTAAGTTTCTGTTTTGTTTTGCTTTATTGCCTCCAGGGTAATCGCTGGGGCTTGGTGCCTGCACTATGTAAGAGTCCACTGCTCCTGTGGCCATGTTTTCCCCTCGAATTTTTTTTGGAAAGGACAGAGAGACACTGAGAGGGAGGGGAAGATAGAGAGGGGGAGAGAGACACTTGCAGACCCACTTCACCACCTGTGAAGCCACCCCCCTACAGGTGAGGACCTGAGGCTTGAACCCGATCCTTGCACGGATCCTTCCACTTCATTCTATGTCCGCTTAAGCCCTTAACATTTTTCTGAGAACCATCATACCTGTCACATCCTGCGAGAGGGAAGGACGAAGCCCCACTCTTCAGGTAACCCCACCAACTACACGGAAGCTGAGTGAACTGGCAGTGACGCAAGCCGGGCACCCGACGCTCCTTTCCATGAAGCTGACTCAACTGCGCAGACTCTGCTGGTGGGAGGCTGAGCTGCCATTCTCTGCCATCTGCACCCCCCCCCCCTGCAAATATTCTCTCTCAACTATCATCCTTGCCACCTTTGCTTCATAAAATAACTCTCCCGAGTGCTTCGGTTTAGCTCAGATTCCGCCTGAACTGGTATTCTGTTTTACTGGGGAGAGAGGGCCTACCGCAGTTGAGCTTTCTGGCCAACAGCTTCCTCACTCACAGGAAGGAAGCATCAGAGTGCCGTCCTGCCGTGTGTCAGGCTACGCACCGGGGCCACGCAGAGAGCAGGTGATCGAGGACAGTGTTGGTGGAAGATTCTAACTGATGACATGACAGCCATCCTGTCATGTGTTAGGCTATGCACCGCTCCTAGCCTAGCCCCTTAAGATGAAAAAGTCAAGGTGCTGGCAGAAAGAAACGTCACTGACTTCTGTACGTTCATTCTGTAGCCTGATATCGTACTATATTGCCTGAGAATTTTCTGGTGCAGGATGGTGGAATAGGGCCTAGAAACTGGGGTGGTGGGATTAAAGTGTCTTGCAGAAAACTGAGAAATTTTATAAATGTACCAACAACTATTTACTGTTGACCGTAAACCACTAATCCTCCTACAATGTAACATATATATATACATATATATATGAAGAGAGAAGACAAGTGTCCAAGCTATACTAACCACAAGAGCTTGGGAACGCTTGAGTTTCCTGTATCCTGGCAGGGAAGGGGTGGCGTGGCTCAGCTAAGCAAATCGTCACTTCTGTAACAGTTGGGACCAAAACGCAATTGGATCTTGCTTTTACATCCCTGGCACATGAGGTTCTAATTTTATTTCCCAAGCTTATGGGTGGATAAATCTGGTGCTGTCTTATCAAAGGGACATATATTCCAGTCCTTTTGGGAAAATTATACCATAGCTTTGGCATTAAAATTCAGTTCTTACGTAAGTGGCCACAGACAGCATCATGACACGGGGCTGCTCAGACCATGCTGGGCCAGAAAGAGCCCACTGCCAAGTCTTAAGAGTCCATCAGGACCATCAGGACCTAGCCCCTCCAATAATTAAATCTCAACTTCCTGACATTGCAAAGAAGTTACAAGGAACAGACAAAATGCAAATGCAGGAACAGATCCTGTTCGTTTTACGGGACTCGCCTCCAGCCCAGAATAGCATTCCTTGTGGAGTCAGGGCTCCACGCTGTCAGCAGTACAGCACACAGCCCGACTACCAGGCTGTCCTCGTCAGTGTGGGGGCATTCATGCTCTCACTGAAGCTCCTCCAAATGACCCAAAGTAAATAGCTGCACTTTATTATGTAACGGAGAAAGCAGACCATCGCCCAAAGCCCAGGAAAATCTGGGGGTGGGGGGGGGAAGGGTTAATGTTCCCAAGTTTGGATTGCCAATGCAGGGGATGCAGCAGAGTGGGACAAGGGACTCATGTTAAGAGAACTAGCAGTGACACAGAGAAATGAGGTTGTCTTTGATGCCCCCCCTTGGGCGGGGGGCAGCATTTGTCACTGGTCCCCTACTGCAGAACAGCACATACTAAGGGCTAGACAGAGAGCAGAGCTGAGGACACTGAAAAATCAAACTGGCTTTTAGTGTCACCCCCTGCCCCCCAATGGACCAAGGCATACAGCGTTGTGCTAGTTCTAAAACCCATCAAGATCCTAGAAGATAGGACCTTGTCATTCTGGCTTCCTGAGGCTCTCCTCTCAATTTGTCCAATGAGTCTCATCCTCTCAGCTGCACCAAGAGGGTAAGCCAACTGTCATCAACAGCGACTGCAGAGAGAACAGGGTTATTCAGAGCACACGCCATGCCGGGGCCTACTGCATGCACTCTGCATAGACTGAAGTCGGTGCTCTATTCAAGGGCGAAACACTGTCAGCAACTCGCCCAGTAGACACCACAAGAAACAGGGTAGCAATTAACCTAGGCAAGGTAACTTCACTCTGGTGAAAGGTTGCCAAATGTTGCCTCTGGCTCCCGGCAGAGAGAATTCCGTCCACGTCCACGTCTGGCTGGCTCTTTATTTCCCCTATTCATTTCCCTACCAAAAGAATGTGAAAGTCGGGATTACTTGCACTTAAATCATTACCACAGAGGATTTATTACTTTAGTTTAAAATTTAATGTGAATAAATATTTTGATTTTTAAAAATCAAAAAAAAAAAAAAAAGAACACTTCTGGTCGATCATCTTCCCCTTCCCAATGGAAAAGTAGCTGATGTGACTAGCCAGACCCTGGTATTCACTGGGCCACATTTTGCCAGCAATAAACAAGTGCTGGATAGGCATCCTTTTCCTTGTTATAAAAATGGTTCCGCTTATTTATGAAATGGGGGGGGGGGGACTGAGAGATTTAGAAGTCAAATGGTCCCTAGTCCATCATTCGGTCATACTGAAATGATACAAGTGAAAATGGCTGAAGTCAAATGCCAGGTTGTATAAATGTCAAACGGACTAGGTTCTATCAACGGAAAGCACCTTTGTCTCTAAGATGCTGTCCCGACTCACAACACACCAGCAAAGGCCTGAGTGACCTCTGGACATCCAACGCTAAAAATGCTGCGGGGAAAGCCTTAGCCTAACGTCAGAGAGCTGCTGTGGCCTTGCAGAAAGGTCTCGTGAAACCACAACCTAAACCAGCAAACCAGCTGGCAAGACCAAGTTCCTAGATTTCAAAGACTGCCTCTTCACTTTGCCTACTTGGGTGCAAGTTTTGGGGAAGGACACTGGAGAAAACTTCCCCTCCCCTAAACCACAGTGAACTGGCCTCCAGAGATGGGCTGGGCGGTGGAGATCAGTAAGCCTGGCTGGGAGGCAGGAGATGTTAGTGCCGATTCCTTCCTTCCCACTCTGAGGCCTCAGCCTCCACATCTCACAGGGGCGGAACTGCAGGAGTGGGCCTCACTAATGGGCCGCCCCCCACCCAAAAGAGGACACAAAACTCAAAGGCTCTTCTAGCAAACCAATCAGAGGAGCGAAGTAACACAGGAACCTGCAACTAATTAGCATCCAGCCAGCAGGATCATCGGTATTACAAACTCCAAACTTACAGTACCAAAGACACCAGGCATGTGCGCTAGGCTGAGTCGTATTCTTTCCAGTGTCTACTGGTCTCTCTGACACGCCGCATGGCTCCCTCATGACTATTTATTTATTTATTTATTCATTGATTTATTTACTTATTGGCACTGCTGGGGTCTCACGCATGGATGATTTCACTGCTCCAACCTGACTTTTCCAGGCAGGAGGTTCCCTCAGTGTCACAGTTCTCCCGTGCAGTATGCTGGGGGGGGGGGGGGGGGTCCAGCCTGGCCCACAGGCACAGCAAGGCGGGTGCCCTATGAGGTGAGCCATCTCTCCAGAAGCTCACTCCATCATCACTTTCATGAGCCTCAGAGATCTGGTTCCAAAGCGGGTTAAGTACCAGAATGGACTTTTCCCCCAAGTCCTTTCAGTTCCAAGGCCTAGTGACCACTGGTGCCCAGCGAGCAGACAGGGCTGTGGGTGGCCAGAAAGAAGGCGAGGAACATGGGTGCACACCCAAGCAGGAACTGGGCCTCTTTCGCCAGGGTTGTGGCTTGTGGGTGGCGGGCAGCTGACTGGTCAAGGAAGGCTGGTCGCTAGCCCCAGACTAAGCCTGTCAGCTGGGAGTCACAGGGTCAGCACCATCTGATGACAAGAGGCAGAGATGTCAAGACAGATCCGACAAGAGATCACCAAGGAACGGAGCAAAAGAACTGGTCTTCGCTTTGTCTCCTCGGCCTCAAACTATTTCTTGCTGGCACTAGAAACTAAGTACACCTAATTACTGTCCATCCTTCTGGGCCTCGCAAGACATTAGTTTAACATAAACCCGATCCTGCCCCTGACTCTAATGCCTAATTCTGACCTTGACCCGAAGTCCTAGCCCTAACCCTAACCTCACCCTGACACTCGACCCTGCCCTGCCCTTTAATCCATCTCAGCCTGACCCTGAGCCTAAGGCAGAGTCTGAAGTGGACAATGAGCCAAAAGACACCAAGGTGCCAGTGGCCCGGAAGGTGGCCACTGTATTAAAGCACCGGACTCTCAAGCGTGCGGCCCCGTGCCCCGGTTTTCTCTGTCTTCCCACTAGTCTTTCTCATTAATAAAGAAATTAATCTAAAAAAATTAGTTTAAGAAGATGGTGACATACAGGAAGAACAGGAAAGACTTTAGACCCAGAGTGTCTGCACTCGGAGGCCAAGTCTGTCAGTTCCTATTTCGTTATCTCAAGCAAGTTATTTTACCCCTTGGGTTATCTCACATAGAAGAGTAAGAGTCCTAGTAGACAGGGGTTCTATAACATAGTAGATGTGGAAAATGGTTTTGAAACTTAAAAAAGATGCAAATTGTATAAATGGCACAGAGTGTTACTCAGCTAATAAGTTTCAATCTTATTTTAGAAAAACTAGGAGTACCCATCTTTGTTCCTGCAAGCAAATAAAATTCCTCATTTAATCTTTTGGTTATATCCAGAGAAAACTCGTCGTAAATACTCTGTGCTGGGTCACAGGACTGGGCCACAGTCCAGAATTAACTGTGGGAGGGTGCCATCAAGGAAGACGTGTTGACCTTTTGTTGTTTTATCAAGAGGTCAGGGACAAACAGAAAGCATTCTCTTCACCTTCAGCAACATGAGACCAACCTTGATTTCTATCTAAGCTCTGCCTGAGACTTCCTTTAAGACTGCAATCAGGGGAGTCGGGCAGTAGCGCAGTGGGTTAAGCGCCCATGGCGCAAAGTGCAAGGACCGGCATAAGGATCCCGGTTCGAGCCCCCAGCTCCCCACCTGCAGGGAGCCGCTTCGCAGGCAGTAAAGCAGGTCTGCAGGTGTCTGTCTTTCTCTCCCCCTCTCTGTCTTCCCCTCCTCTCTACATTTCTCTCTGTCCTATCCAACAACAACGATATCAATAACGACAACAATAATAACCACAACAAGGGCAACAAAAGGGAGTAAATAAGTAAATACAAAAAAAAATTTTAAAAAAAAGACTGCAATCAAATTTAACAGCATCGATATAAAGCAGCACTTCCTAAAAGCTTATCAGCTTCCCAAGTTTAAGGGAAGTAATGTACCTGCAGTCTACAACACTAGCAGCTAACGATTAAGAGCAGATGTCAAACTCTGGCCACAGAAGTCCTACGGGTGAGATTCCATGGAGCATCTGAAGATCTGAAACCATGAACCAAAAGTGAATGACCAGAGGGAGGGAGCAATAGCTAAGCGGGTCGGGGGTTGAGGCTTGTCACACACACGGCCCTGGTTCAAGCCCCAGCACATTCCAGGAGCACCCTGAGAAGTCAGAAGGCACCAGAGAGGGCGGGGTGGTGCTGCGGTATCTTCACGCTGCCTGTTTCATGTCCCTCTCTGAAATAAAGAGTAAAGAAGTTGACCCGAAACAGTCACTCGGGGGGAATATTCCTCAGTACCACATTAGAAGACAAAAACAAACAACAACAACATCTTTAGTCATCAGTATGGAAGGTGTCCAAAAGAACAGGAATAAATATGAAAACATACATGGAGCAAGAAGATACCTATGCAGATGGCCTGACTGGCGGGCACGGAGAGCCTTTAGAAATGGGCTTCATTTCCAAGCCCACTAGTCACTGCCAATGTGGCCTTGGGCTAAACACTTAACTGCTGTAAGGCAGGGTCCGTGATAACAGCAGATGAACGTAAGTGTCAAATAACAGGATGTATGGGGCTCGCACACAGTAGGTGCGCTGTGACTGCCGACCGCTCTGATGGACAGGGCCTGACCAAGGAATCTGCATTCCGCCAACATTTCTAGGGCTTCAGAAAGGACAGAACACGTCTGAGTACGGCAAGACGAAGTACTCTAAAGCAGACCCACAGCTGATCGCCAGCTCCCTTGAACAAGCTTTCTCACTGGGCACTTCTCAGCAGCGAATAAGCAATGTCCCCGTGGCCCAGCAAGTGGCTGGAGGAGGATCCAAGTCGTTTAGCTTGTGACCGAGGGCCGAAGCTCCAGGGGATTTTCTCCACTTTTCTGGAGGGGATATCCTTTCTTCCTGAAGCCGACCAGATGGCAGCCCTGACTTCTCAGCAAAACTTAGCAAAGGGATCTGCATGTAGCAAGTGCTCTTTAAAATATGATTTTTAAAAAAATGAAGCAAGATTTAAAAATGGGTTTACTGAATAACAGTCTTTGATTGTGTCCACTTCTGAGTCTGAAAGGTATCACCAAATCATTGAAGGAAGAACTCCTTGGAATGTGAACCCAAGAAGAAAGTAAGCTATGTAGGTAATGAGACACCTGTTCATGAAACCAAAATTAGAAACTACACAGAAAGCAAAGCTTCCAATATTCTCTCACTCTTATTGGTGATTTAATACTGATGTACAAAATTACAAGGTAATGGGAGCACAACTCCGCACTGTTCCCACCACCAGAGTTCTGGGTCCCCCTCCCTCCAGTGGAAGCTACAGCAGGTCCCCCAAGGTTGCAGATAGGAGGTGACTATTATTTCTACAACTATCTGTCTCTATTTGTATATTTGGTCCTTTTGGGGGGGAAGGGGGGGCATCTTCTTCTCCTTTCCAAGTCACACCTACACCTATGACGACATCCAAATGCCTCTCTTTTTCCTCTCTTCTCTCCAGCTCCTGATGGAGGTGGAGTTGAGAGCCTCTGCCCGGGGAAGGCAGGATGGGACCTTCCTTCCAGCGCCGCAGCTGGGTGGCTGAGCCTGTGGTGTTTCAGTGGAGGCTGGCGGACTCTGTTTAGGTCTCTTGCTGTATTTATCTGCTGTTCTGGGGAGGGATCTGAACTGATCCCTGTTACTCCATGGCCACACCTCCCGGAAGTCCCTCAATATTCTCCACAAAGCCACTGAAATAAATCTGTCTGGGAGGCCTAGTGGTGGCGCCCTGGTTAAGTGCACATAGAACCGTGTACAAATACCTTGCTTTGAGCTCCCAACCGCCAGCTGCATGGAACCAGGTCTGCAAATGTCTTTTTCTCTCTCCCTTTCTTTCTTCTTATATTTATTTATTTATTCCCTTTTGTTGCCCTTGTTTTATTGATGTAGTTACTGTTGTTATTATTGTTGTTGTTACTGATGTCATCATTGTTGCATAAGACAGAAAGAAATAGAGAGAGGAGGGGAAGACAGGAGGAGAGAAAGATAGACACCTGCAGACCTGCTTCACCACTTGTGAAGTGACTCCCCCTCAGGTGGGGAGCCGGGAGCTTGAACCAGTATCCTTATGCAGGTCCTTGCGCTTTGTGCCGCCTGCGCTTAACCCACTGCGCTACCGCCCAACTCCCTCTCCCTTTCCTCTCAATTTTTCTCTGCCCTATCCAATAAAGAAGTAGCAAGAAAAAAAGAAAGAAAAAGGCCTCAGAGATAACCCTGGTGACAGGACCAAAAAAAAAAGTCTTTCTGAACACCTAGTAGGCCTACTTTGTGTCTTTCTGAACACTCAGTAGGCCTACTTTGTGTCTTTCTGAACACTCAGTAGGCCTACTTTGTGTCTTTCTGAACACTTTGTAGGCCTACTTTGTGTCTTTCTGAACACTTTGTAGGCCTACTTTGTGTCTTTATGAACACTCAGTAGGCCTACTTTGTTAATTGTTTAACTATTTCCTAACCCTATTTACTTCTCAGTCATTTGACCTTGGGGATTAAACAACTGCATCCCCCTGAGTCTCAAGTTTCTTCTCTGTAAAATGGAGAAGACGGCTGCATCCCTCCTCCATAAAGCCCAGAGAAGAGTGAGATGCCCCGTGCTGTGCTTGCACAGGCTCCCGAGCAGGGGCTCCAGCAGTGGGCAGAACATGCCTCTTCCACCGCTGCCAAAGAGCAGGTGCTAGCCTCAGTACTTTGTTTTGATGGCTCACTCTCTCCATGTCTCTCTCACCTATTTCTGTTGCAAGAAAGAATACGAGCACTGCTCCAGCACATACGGTGCCAGGGATCAAACCTGGGTCCTCAAGCCTCCAAGTCCAAATCTGCCACTGAGCCACATTCACTTACTGCCAGGTTCTCCCTTTCACCAAGCAGTTAAGTGGTCTGCCCGTCTAGACTTCACACAGGGCGGGCAAGATAGGTCACCTGGGACGCTGGCAACCCAAGTTCAATCAAGCCCAGGCCCCACGGCGCTGGAGAACGCTCTGGTGTTGTCGCTTTCTTACTGTGTCTCGCTTTCTGTATCTGGAAAAGATGGCCCAGAGTGGTGAAAAACCAGGGCATCGTTACATAAGTCAGTCAGACTTAGAGTGTCTTCCCTGCTGCCTCCCAAAGTAGCCCTTGAATGCCGGCCTGCCCCACTGTCAGGAAATCTGTGTCCTCGTAGTCACTTGCTCAGAGCTTCCAAACGGCCACGAGTGAGAGGGTGCATGTCAGTGTGCTCTGGTTGCTGAGAAAGCAAAACACTCAATTCAGGAGGATAAAGCCTTGGCAGCCAACCCATTCCTGTGTCCCCAAATGATGCCAGCATTATCTGGGTCCCGTCAGCCCAAAAGGTGAAGTCTAGACTTTTTAAACTCTGCCTCTTTGTACCCAGTACTTTTGGACCCATTTCCTAGAGTACTTGTCACAGAGATCTGAATAAAAGCACCAATATCTATATGCATCATGAAAGGGAGGGTGTGGGTTAATTTGGGGGTTCCCAAGCACAGAGGTCTAATGGTTTTTGTTTTTTTTTTTAAGACTTATGGATGTTAACTAGGAATCCAAAGAGAAAAAAAAAAACAACATCATAAATAAGAAAGCGTTCGACTTTTTCAAAAAAAGAATTCCAAGTTTTCTATATTAATCCCTACTCCTGAGTTTTCACACCACCAAAAAAGTACCCAAGGTTCTATTCCTAAGAATAACCGCAAGATAAAACAAACAGCATTCTCAGAGTTTCCAAGTATCTCACTGGTGAAATATGCCAACATTCTGTCATTTGCCCTAAGCCTCCTCATATATTTTAGTATAATAATCTTAAAACCTTTATTCCAAAAAAATTGAATTCCGCTCAATTCAAGGTATGCTCAAGACTCTATCCCCTCTATAAATATAAACTTGGGGTGGGGGGAAGATGTCCACTACAACAGCTAGCTAGTTATCAATGAAAAGCTAATAGAATATTTCACATGGGGGAGTCGGGCGGTAGCGCAGGGGGTTAAGCGCACGTGGTGCAAAGCGCAAGGACTGGCGTCAGGATCCCGGTTCAAGGCGCCTCCCCCCCCCCCCCCCCCCCGCTCCCCACCTGCAGGGAAGCCGCTTTACAGGTGGTGAAGCAGGTCTGCAGGTATCTGTCTTTCTCTCCCCCTCCTCTCTCTATTTCTCTCTGTCCTATCCAACAACGATGACAAAAATAATAACTACAACAACAATAAAACAACAAGGGCAACAAAACGGAATAAATAATTTTTTTTTAAAAAATAATATTTCACATGGATCCTTAAGTCTAACCTCATGGGATATAATTCAAGAGTTAAAAGGCATAGACTGGGTAAGACTTGGCAGTGGGTGGCACATCTGACCTGTAAACATGAATTCAACTGCAGGTACCACACATGCCAGAGTGGTGCTGAGTCTCTCTCATCAGTTAAAAATTAAGCACAATGTTTTTCTTTTAGGTGGAAATAATGGCTTCTTGACCAGTACTATACTCAAATTCAGAAAAATAACTGCAACTAGCTGGTGCTCTGAATGAAACACATACTGTTACATGTTTGCTAACAAGAGTCTGATCGGTGTCTTCTAGGAGACACTTCTGAACATCTAGCCTGGCTCCAGTTTCCTCAGAAGTTCACAGGCGACTATATTTCTATTATCATTAGATCTGTTTTCCTACCCTGCTTTGCAAAAACTGTCTTGCTCTCAAACATGGATCTGTTGCAATGGCTTTTAAATTGAGTTTCTTCATGCTCTTTAAGCCTGGAAATACAGGAACATGACCAAACTGGTCAGATGGAAGGAAGTACAGTGGATGCATATGTTACCTAATATGTTGTTAAGTCTCACATTATACTTTTAAAAATAAGTCACCAGGGGCTAGGTGATGGCACACGTGGTTGAGTGCACATATTACAGTGTATAAGGACCCAGGTTTGAGCCCCAGGTCCCCCACTTTCAGGGAGAAAGCTTTGCAAGTGGTGAAGCAGGGCTGCAAGAGTTTGTCTTGTCTCTCTTCCTAGCTCCCCCTGCACCTCAATTTCTGACTGTGTCTATCCAATAAATGAACAAAGGTAATAAAAAAAAATTTTAATGAATAATCAATCAAACTTGTAACCATAAAAATTTTAGTTACTTCAAATAAAAAAATAAGTAAAGAGTAGCTCCAAGGATTAACCCTATCCTCCAATGTTGCTGCAAAATATACCCACAAGCCCCTACAAGCAGCATTACTGACTGTGGATCCATACTACACATTGCACAAACAAAATACAGCCGCACTATTTGAATGTGCAGAAAGAGAAAAGTGAACTGACAGCTCTATTAGCAGGCTTTGAAGGGAATGATCCAGAAAGAAAATAGCCACTCAGTCTAGTCAACGCCACATCCTTTTTGAGACACGTACAATTAGTACAGAAAAAGGATGCAAAATGCCCCCAAATCAGCAAGTTCCAATGTATCACAACTAAGTGAAGGCCAGACCCATCCTGGGGCTGAATGCCTAGCCGCTCCATTGAATCCCAGACACTAAGTGTCAAGCTAGGGCAACAAACGGACAGGACACAGAGACAGAAAACTTGAAAAGAAGAAAAAAAAAAAAGTCCATTTACTGATGGCTCTCAAAGAAACCTAACTAGGTGACTGTTCTCCAACTTCAAAATTCAGCTCTCGCTGTTAGCTCTTTAAAAACTCCAGAAACATCCTCAAGTGGGAAAAAACATTCACACTTATTCAGAGCAGCAGCAGCAGCAGCAGCAGCAGCAGCAGCAGCAGCAGCAGCAGCAGCAGCAGGCAGGCAGGCAGGCAAGATAAGACTCAGGGCTGAGAGAGAAATCTACCCTCTTGTAAAATTAAGGAGCCCTTGGCTCAGAGCACTCGCTCTGAGTCGGACCTGCCTAGAGAACAGGTTTCTGTAGCAAGTGCAGATCACAGAGGGGCTAGGCACCGTGAGCTGACGTTTGCGAGTTCTCCAAACCTCGACTAAACCAACAACAAGATGATAATTCCTTCAGGGAAAAGGGTTGCACTTCCTAATTCACCCCAATGCTTTTTCTGCTGAATCAGGTTAGGCTGGTCTACCCGGGCGTGGTGCTTTATGACACTTTAAAAACAATGCATAGCTTCAGGGTGAATGTCCTATTTTTACTGAGGTCCAGAGGCTTCTGTATCTGTAGTTCTTGACCCTCGGGTCCTCCTTACCTATCCACCCGGCCCCTATCACTAATTCACTTCAACTCGGACTGGAGAGTCAGAGTCCCTAAGCCCCGACCCTGCCTGCTTCCGACAAGGTTGCTGGGGAGGGATCTGCATTAGAGATGTTCTCTCCGCGGTCCTGAGCCTCCCTTCTCCCTTCTGATGAGTGTCTCTAAGCAGCATGAGCTTTTCAGGGCTGTGCTGCCCGGCAGTGGCCTCTGGGTCTTAACAAACAAGGGGGGTGCGGAGGGGTGGGGCAGGGGGGCGCCTGTCTGCACAGATCTCTGAACATCCAGGGCTTTGGATTTAGGGGAACTCCACGGAAAGGCCCTGGGGGTGGATGCAGTCTGAGCACCCTCTCATTCCAGCGGTATTTTTCTTTTTTCTGTTGAATTCTTTTTAAAAAAATTCATTTTATCTGATAGAACAGAGAGAAACGGTATTTTTCTCTTTGATTCTGAGTTTTAATTTATTTTATATGGTAGCACAGGGAGAAAATGAGAAAGCAGGTCAAGAGGGGAGAGAGAGAGTCATACAGACAGACTGACACACACAGAGAGGGAGACACCTGCAGCCCTGCTTCACCACTCGTGGAGCTTTCCAGGGGCTTGAACCCGGGGCCCCGAGCATGCACGGCAGGTAAGGCGCACGACTCAGCCAGGGGCGCCCCCAGCCGGGCCCGCGCTGGGCTCTGTCTGTCCGGCGGCGGCTCTGTCTGTCCGGCGGGTCTGGGGAGGCGCATCTCCCACCCGGTGCGGCGACCTGGACCGCGCTGCCCGCCCCCCAGCCGCCCCCCCCCCCCCCGTGCGTCCTGGGCGCCCCAGACATCGGCTCGGTGCCGTCTGTCCGTCCGGCTGCCTGGCCAAGCACCGGGCGGGTGTGGGCGCCAGCGCGGCCTCTGCTCGGCCCCGCGCCCCGCGCCCCGCGCCCCGCAAGGCGCCAACAGGCTGCAGCGCGGGGTGTCCGCGGCCGCCGGGTGCGGGGGCTGCGGGCGGGGGCGTGGCTGCCCGGCGACTCCGCGTCCTCGCGGGGGGCTGCGGGGGGCTGCGGGGCCCCCTCCCCACCCCGGGGCGCCCGGCCCCGCCCTACCTCCTCCAGCAGCGTGACCGTGTTCCTGCAGTTGTGCAGCCGCGTGGTGAAGCTGGACGTGGTGGGCGAGTTGTAGTCCTCGGTGGTCTCGGCGATGAACTCGGAGACGCTGATCTGGTCCGGCATCCTGCCGCGGGGGGCGAGACACAAGCGGGGCGCGGGGTGAGTCTGGGCGCATGCACCCGCGGGCAGCTCGCCCGGGCGGCGGCGGCGGCGGCGGAGAAAGCGCGCGGGCGGGCGCGGGGGGGACGCGCGGGCGGGCGGGCGGCGCGGGCGCCCTTCAAACTCCGAGCGGCGCGCGGGGCTGGGGGCTGTCGGGCACCCGCCTCCCTCTGCTCATGACGGCAGCGGCGGCGGGGAAGGGGAGGCGGAGAGCTGCGGGAGCTCGGGGCAGCTCGGGAGCAGCCCACGGTGCCTCAGAGACGCCGTGACAAGCGGCGGCGAGGACACGGACCGACTGAGCTCACACTCCCGCGGGCGGGCGGGCGGGCGGGCGGTCGGCGCTCTCGCCGGTCACGGGGACAAACAAGGAAGTGCTCTGCGCACGCGCCGCCGCCCGCGCCCCTTCTAAGCCCCGCCCCCAATGCCGCTCAGACCGCGCCCAGCCGAGGGACAGGCCCCGCCCCTCTCGGTCTCGCGGCCCCGCCCACGACCACGCCCCCACCACCTCCAGGCCGTGCCCCGCCCAGTCACAGGCCACGCCGCCCAGGGCCACGCCCCGTCGTGCTCTAGACCCCGCCCGTAGCCCCGCGCCCCGCCCCCCGCCCCGGGCCCCGTTCCGCGGTGGCCGCCCTGCGGGGACCCCGGGGCTGGCTCGCTCGCCCGCCGCGCAGCTGGTTCTCCGCGCTCCGGAAGCCGCCCCGCGTTCGCAGGGCCACCCCCGGAGCGGTTCCTTCAGCAAGCTCGTTAACGCGAGCATTTTGGAAGCCAGGGCTCCCAAACAAAGTTATGCGTGTTCTCTTTTAGTCCCGTGTGGGTGCAGAAAGGAGGCTGGCAAGAGCCAGCTCCTGCAGCGAGGGCCCTGGGCCCAGCAACCCCGGCGGCTTCTTGGAGGCGGCGGGGGGTGCCCGGGTCCCCCTCGGCCCCCTTTGTTGGGCACTCATGGCCTCTGGAGGGAGAAGTGCTTGTCATCTGCTCAGATGGCTAAAAAGGTCGGTCCCTCTGCCCCCATCCCCGCCCCCACCCCCACCCCCACCCCAGGCCAGGGTCTAATCTTCATTTGCACTTTTTCTGTTTCTTTTTTTATGGGGGGGGGGGGTATCCTGGAGTTAGGAGGGTCAGAGCGTGTAAAAGGCATTGCCTGAGGTGCAAATGGTGTCTAAGGCTAAGCAATCAATCGCCAAATTGGGGGGTGGAGGTGGAGGAGACATACCAACAGATTGCTCATTTCTTGGCCCTAGCAGATGGCTTTTTTTTTAATTAGCACAATCTACTTTGTACAAAGAATCCATTTAATTTCTCACCATGGACTGCAGATGAAATTGATCAAAGAAAGAGAGAAAAGTCAAGCCCTTGAGGAAGCAATGTATGATCAGCTCCATAATTGAAGCCAAAAGGAGTCAGCTTGTAACTAGTCTCCCAAATGCCCCCCCACCCCCGCAACACACACACCTTTTAGGGCAGGACTGGTCTGTGCCCCCCCCCCCCCCCCCCCGGGCTGTGTTCTGCCCATCTTCTATACAGAGCTCAGCATCAGTAACCCCAGACCACCAGGACTGCTCCTAGGCAGCGACTCTGTGTTTACATTGGGCCTAACACTGAGAAGGTACTTGAGAAGTTGCCTATTGAAAATGCATCCTATAGTCAGCGCTATTTGCTAAGGGCTTACAGTAGGCCTGGGGGGAAGGTTTGGTAATGGCAGTGCCAGTTCTCCTGAGCACGGGTCTTCCCATAGCGAAATAACCAACAAATTGATCATAGAAAAGGAAGTGAGAAAGGGATGAAGTGGCCTACAGGCAAAAGAATCTTCAGACAAGGCCTGAAGAGAGAGAGAGAGAGAGAGAGAGACAGAGGCTGAGTTCAGTAGGTACCCTGTTGGTATGGGACCTGGGCCTTCAGATGGCTCATATGAAAAGATAAGGCTGCCAACCCCCAGGAGGCTGTCTGTGAGTTCAGTGATAATGAGCGAGCTAGTGCCTGGTGCACAGGAAAGTCTATGAAAGTTCAAGGTGCTCTCTGTATCTATGTTGGCTGGCTCTGTGTCTCCAGCAGATCGCTGAGCAATGCCAGGCACACAGGGCTTTCAGCTAACTAAAGGACTACTTGGTAAGCTAACTAAAGGACTACTCGGTAAGTTAACTAAAGGACTACTTGGTAAGGCAGTACACATGAATAAAGACAATTCCTTGGCAAGCGGAAGTCAAAGTTGAGAAACCAGCTGAGAGGCATTCTAGAAATAAATAGATAAATAAATAAATAAACAAATAGTGGGATAAGTTACAGCTTCATGTTTCTGCAAAAGATGCTTTTGCCTGAGGCTCCGAGGTCCCAGGTTCAATCTCAGCACCAACAGCCACAGCAGAGCAGTGCTCTGATGAGGGAGTGAGGGAGTGAGTGAGTATACCCCTCTCTCTATCTATATCTCCCTCGTTAAAACAACACAAATAAAATATTTGGGGCCAGGTGGTGGTGCATTTGACTGAGGGCACTCATGACACTGCACTAGGGTCCCCAGTCCCTACCTGCAGGGAGAAAGCTTGGCACTGGTGAAGCGGATCCGCAGGTGTCTCTCTCTTTCTTTCTCACCTCCCCTTTCCTGTCACTTTCTGTCTGTCTCTATTCAATCAATAAAAAAAGAAAACAAAGATAATAAAAAAATAAAAATACAAAGAAAGTTAAATTTAAAAAAACAGGTAAATAAATAGACTCCCACGTATCCTCACTGGCACTTTAGAAGTCTCGTTTGGACTGAGGCTTAGCTTCTAGGGAGAGGGCAGTGTGGCAGAGGCAGGCAGCTGAACGCCTGTCCCTGGAGGTCCCTTGCTTATGGTCAGTGGGTAGCAAGACATGGGCTTCTGGAAAAGGGGCCGCAGAAGAACAGTGTTATCCCACACACGAGCTAGGCCACCCTGCATCTGGACAGCAAAGATGGTCTCTACTAGTTTGCTACATTTCCGGCCCCACAGTAACTCCATGCTACTCACACCATAGCGCAAATGTGTGCTAACGGCTGCCACTTAGGCATCCCAGCTTCTCTCTATGCTGGAAATCAGTTTGGACTTTGATTTGACATTTACTCCATTCTCCTCTATTCAGACTTACCTACCATCGCTTCCACTGGGTCAAACCCTGTAGGTGCACTCATTCTCATGTGCAAGGACCCAGGTTCAAGCCCCTGCTTCCCACCTGCATGGAAACTTCACAAAGCAGTAAAGAAATTCTGCAGGTGTCCCCCCTTCTCTCGCCCTCTCGATTTCTTTCTTTCTTGTTAAAAAATTATTGTTTAATTATTATCGGATAGAGGCAGAAACTGAGAGGAGAGGGGGAGGTAGAGAGGGAGAAATATATGGAGACACCTGTTAGCTTCACTTCATCATTTGTGAAGCTTTCCCCATGCAGGTGGGGACCAGGGGTTTTCGAACCAGTGTCCTTGCACATTGCAACATGTGTGCTCAACCAGATGTGCCGCCACCTGGCCCTTCTCCCTCTCAATTTCTGTCTTTAAAGCAAAACAAAACAAAACAAAACAAAACACACCTTCTCTCCTAGTGACTGGTGACTGGTGCTGCTGCCTTAGTCCTTGGTTCCATCGTCTGTAAAAGCTGATGGGTGTGTCCGTGTGAGTGTAACCACTCAGCTCTCTCCCAGCTGCGGCCGAGTCCCTGTTCACTGTGAGCAGCACAGATACAGCGAGAAGCTCACTGCAGCAAGCTGATCTGACTGTGAAGGGCAAAAAAAGCCGGGGATCTCTCCTGACCGTGTTCACGGGTGAGCCCAGAACCGCTGCCATCAATTGTTGTTTGTTTCATTTGTGGATTATGTCATAGATCTGCACCTCCTCCCCATCCCCTCCAGCCAAAGAAACAGAACCTTGAACAAAGGGTATTGTGCTGAGAGGTAAGTGTATACCTCCTCTCACTGGTCCGAGATTAGAACTTCAAAGGTTCACACCTCTCCTCACCCTTTCCGAGTTCATGGGCCATAATCCTCTTTAAATTTGAAACCATGCCCCAGTGCAAACCATCTGGACCGTTCATTTTCTCAAATACCCTAAAAACTGAAAAAAGCCCATAGTCTCATGTAGGCAAAACTTAAAGGCTGGATTTCTTTGTGCAAAGTAGACTTCATCTTTTCTGGGCACCCGCCCCCCTTGTACGTGTGCATGCCTCGCTTTGTAACCAGCTTGCCTCCTCTGTGCTGCCATGATCATACTCCCCATCAAAGGCCACTCAGCGCTCTCCTACCGCTGCGGCTCTGTGCTCAAAGGAGGCAGTAAGAGCAGGGATGACTTACTCCTGTGAACCCGTGGCACTCTGACTCCGATATCACCAGAGAATTGGCTAGGTTTTTATGCAGTCAGTTTTTGGCTTGACTCTTCCCTACCTGCCTTGCAAGCAAAGGAGTACATCTGCAAGCCAGGTGACGATGTGCCAGACGGGACAGCATGAGGGTGAGGGGTTGGTGTGGCTCTTTGGTGCTCGGATCGACAGTTCTGTCCCAAATGGATGGGATACCTTTGGGTTCCTCGCTTTTTATTTTTTTCAGTTGTTCTTAAGTTTGTTTGTTTGGTTTTTTTTTTGTGCAGACTTGTTTCCAGGCACTTTATGCTCTTACCCCCTTTTTATTTTACTTTACTACTTTATTTAGTTTTTTAAAAAATATTTATTTATTTATTATTGGATAGAGACACAAATTAAGAGGGGAGGGAGGAGATAGAAAGGGAAAGAGGTGGTCTGGGAGGCGGCACAGTGATAAAGCTTTGGACTCTCAAGCATAAGGTCCTGAGTTCGATCCCTGGCAACACATGTGCCAGAGTGATGTCTGGTTCTTTCTCTCTCCTCCTAGCTTCCTCATTAATAAATAAGTAAAATCTTTAAAAAAGAAAGAAAGAAAGGGAAAGAGACCGAGAGACACCTGTAGCCCAGCTTCACCACTCCTGAAGCTTTCCCCCTACAAGTAGGGAACAGGGGCATGAACTGCGGTCCTTGTGCACTGTAATGTAATGTGAGCACTTAACCAGATGCGCCACCGCTTGGCCCGGGGTTCCTTCTTATTAAACTATTTGTTCTACTTTATATCTTACTGCATTTCAGTCACCAAATTGCAGATGCTACCAAGATGCCAACCTGATCTCTCTGGGCAAACAACCTCATCAGTGTGTCCTGGAACCTCACCTCCCCAGAGCCCTGCCCCACTAGGGAGAGAGACAGGCTGGGGGTATGGACCCACCTGCCAACACCCATGTCCAGCGGAGAAGCAATTACAGAAGACAGAAAGACAGACCTCCCACCTTCTGTACCCCATAATTTTGGTCCGTACTCCCAGAAGGATAAAGAGGGAAGTTTCCAATGGAAGGGATGGGACACAGAACTCTGATGGGAACTATATAGAACTCTACCCTTCTTATCCTACAATCTTGTTACTCGCTAAGAAATCACTAATAAAAAAGAATGCAGCACCCATTAAAAATTCCTGATGCCTTGATGTAACGGGGGGGGGGGGGGGGGGGGCGGGAAGAGGGAAGTGCCCTGTGCCGAACAGCCCTGGGCCTGACTCTCCACACTGTCGCTTATTAGTCTTATATCCTCATGTGCAAAATTAGGGTAGCATCAAGCTACACTGCAGGTTCATAAGCAAAAGGAAATGAAAAGTCGTGGATCAAGTGGTTGACGCCTAGTGAATAATCAACCGATGTTAGCTTCCTCTGAACTGGCTTTTTTTTTAATGTGAAATATGACTATAAATAAACTTCTTTTCATTCCAGACTCTATCTCTAAATTAGTCACGTCGTGGAGGGGAGAAGGAAGGCAGGGAAGAGGAAGAATGCATGGTGATTCTCAAGTCTGGGCTTTGAGAAGAGTCTTCAGAGGCCTCTTTTATCCTCCTCAGTGTCCGTGGTGAGGTCAGCTCCGTGAGTGATGGTTTTAGACTCTGGAAGCATACAGACTCTGGAGTCCAGCAGGGTGATTGCTCATCAGGGTCAGAAGTCAACTGGAACAGTAAAATCAGAGCCTGGTTTTCGTGCAGTGCAGCAGAGGCTATTCTGGGGGGCTGCGTGATGGCACGTGGGGTTGTGCACGGTGTGGACCCAGGTTCAAACCCCCGCTCCCTACCTGCAGCTGGGGGTGGGCACTTCATGTGCAGTGAAGCAGGTCTGCAGGTATCTGTCTCTCTTTCCCTCTCTTACTCCCCCCCCTCAATTTCTCTGTTCTATTGAATAATATAAAAAAGGAAGAAGCAAAGAAAGAAAGGAAGAAAGAAAGGAAAGGGAGAAAGAAAAGAAAAAGGAAAAAGAAGAAGGCCTCTGGGAGCCATGGCTTCCTAGTGCTAGCACCAAGCCCCAGTGAGAACCCTGGAAGCTAAAAAAAAAAATAAATAAAGTGTGTGTGTGTGTGGGGGGGTATTCTGAGCAGGAGCAGGGTGACTTGTGGAGAATAGAACAAGGCATTTCTTTTTTTTTTTTTTTGTAGGAGCATGAGTTACAGGCTGACTTGCTTCATAAAAAGGGAGACTGGGGCTCCAACAGTGATTAGATTTTATTAAAATCAATCCCTTCTCTTGATTTTCAGGCTTTAAAATGGGGGCAGTGACAGTAAAGATCAACGCTCTTGAGGACTCAGCTAAGGCACACCAAGTACTGAGTAGGGTCTAGGATGCCGTAACTAGGCAATACTTTGCAGATATTATTGTGGGAATACTGGTAATCACATCTGGAGCTATAAATTCTGACATTCCTAAAGGAAAAAAAACAAAAAAGCATTCACTGAGAACAGCTTACAGACCAGACGCTCCACTAAGTGTGGAACTGAGGACGCGCCCTTCTTTAAACCTCTTGACAACTTTCTTTTTTAATTAATTTAATTTTTAAAAATTATATTTCTTTGTTGGATAGAAACAGAAATCGAGGGGGGGGGGAGACAAGGAAAGGGAAGAAGAGACACCTGCAGCCCTGCTTGACCACTCGCAAAGCGTTCCCCCTACAGGTGGGGACTGGGGGCTTGAATCTTGGTCCTTGTGCACTGTAACGTGTGCTCAACCAGGTGCGCCACTACCCGGCCCCAACAACTCTCTAATTATCTTAAACTTAAAAGATAACGGCAGAGGCTGTGTGGATAGGGCTGTGGTATACCGCTCTCTGATATTCTCTCCTGAGCCAGGCCCTGGACTGGCTTGTTCCATGTACACTAAACTCATTCACGTACCAGCCCTGAGGTGGGAGTACAGTAAGTGCCCACTTAAGTTGTGATGAGTTCTTAGAAGCTATGATTGATTGATTGATTGATTGATTGATTGATTTTATTTTTTTTAAACCAGAGCACTACTTACTCAGCTCTGGCTTATGGTCGGGGTGTGGGGTAATTGAACCTGGGACTTCGGAGCCTCAGGCATGAGATTCTCTTTGCATAACCATTATGCTGTCTACCCTGGCCCAAAGCTACAGTTTAAAATGAAGGATTGTGTAACCAAAGCAGCTCCTTATATAACCTTGTATCTTTCCTCCTCATCATAATTACAAAACAACGTCAGACTTTACTAGAGGACAAGCAATAAAGAAAACAGACACAATGAAACCATGGCACAAGGTAATGTCGCTGAGCCCAGCTCACCACCTCCCATGCTTCTTCCATGGCTACCCAATCAGTCTCCTCACTGTACATCATCTAGCACTGCTCTGTTAGATTAGTTCCCTCCAAGCCAGGCTACTTTGTTATTTCCTGATTTCACCCAATAACTTATGAATTCATGATCGAAATGAGGTGGTCAGGAAGAAGAAGGGGGGAAAAGTGTAGCAAGAAACAAAAGCAAAAGTGACTGTATTTCACTCCATGTGTTTACTCCTAGGTTTACATTGTTGTATCTTATGTTAAAAGGTGCCCGTTCATATGCCACGTATGAATGTTTCTCAAATGTACTCATGCGATTTCATGGAAGAAGAAACCATATTCGGGGGCTAGGTGGTGGCGCACCTGGTTGAGCGCACAAGTTACAGCATGCAAGGAACCAGGTATGAGCTTCTGGCCCCCGCCTGCAGGGAGGAAAGCTTTACAAGTGGTGAAGCAGGGCTACAGGTGTCTCTCTGTCTCCCTCTCTGTCTCCCCCCTCCCCTCTCTATTTCTGGCTATCTCAATCCAATAAATAAGATAATTTAAAAATATTTTTTAAAAACCAAAAGAAAGCATATTCTAGTTTCAAATGTACTTAATGAAAATCCTCTAGCAAAGCCACTAGTGTGTACTCCCTAGAGAAAAAGTAGCTCGGGCTTTGTTTGAAGATAAAAACCACTGGTCAACCACATGCAGAAAAATGAAGCTAGAACACCATCTAGCACCACGCACCAAAACTAACTCAAAGTGGATCAAAGGTCTAGATATTAGACCTGAAACTACAAAATACATAGAAGAACATATTGGTGACATATTTCAGGACCTCAACATTAAAGACATATTTGGAGACTCCACCCCATGGGCAAGGAAAACAAACAAAAATGAATAAATGGGACTACATCAAATTATAAAGCTCTTAAAATATCAAAAGAAAATTCTATAAGGATAAACAGGAAACCCAGCGAATGGGAAAAGTTATTTGCACACTACACTACAGAGAAGCTGTTAATATCAAACATCTATAAAGAACAACTATAGCTCAAAATAAATAAATAAATAAATAAAAAGTGGGCAGAAGATGTGAATAGAAGGTTCTCTGAAGAGGAGACCCACATGGCCCACAGACATATGCGGAAATGCTCCAGTTCACTGTCATCAGAGAAATGCAAATTAGAACCACATTTCGACTCCACCTCACGCCTGTGAGAATGGGCTCCATCAGTAAAACAAGAGAAGTGCTGGAGAGGATGTGGAGAGAGAGGAACTCTACCGCACTGCTGGTGGGAGTGCTACCTGGTGCAGCCACCATGGAGAACAGTATGGAGAATCCTTAAAGAAACCCACGTGGAGATGCCACAGGACCCAGCAGCTCTTCACTGCTGGGCATATACCCCAAAGATGCAGTAAGACTGACTCAGAGGGATATCTGCACCCCCGTGTTCATAGCGACTTAATTCACAACAGCAGAAACCTGGAGACAACCAAATGGCCCTTCACCAGATGACTGGATAAATAAGTTATGGGACACATACTGAAAACAGAGTGTTAGGCAGCAATAAAAAGGGGTGACACTGTGTCCTTTGGGATAAGTAGACAGAAGAGGAGAAGATGATGCTCAGAGAAGCCAGAAAGGGGTGGTAGTGCAGCAGGTTAAGTGCACATGGTGCAAAGCTCAAGGACTGGCATAAGGATCCCGGCTTAAAACCCCGGCTCCCCACCTGTGAGGGGGTCGCTTCACAAGTGGTGAAGTAGGTCTGCAGGTGTCTATCTTTTTCTTTTCCTCTCTGTTTTCCCCTCCTCTCTCGACTTCTCTGTCTTATCCGGCAACCACAACAGTAATAACAACAATAACAACAAGGGCAACAAAATGGGGGGGTGGGGAATGGCCTTCAGGAGCAGTGGATTCATAGTGCAGGCACCAAGCCCCAGCAATAACCCCAGAGGCAAAAATAAATAAATAAATAGTAAAATAAAATTTATTTCCTGTAGGAAAAAAATGAGAATAAAAAGCTACTTTGTTCTACCATCTTGTTCCTTCTAACAGAGGTAGAAAGAGAAGCATGAGTCAGAGAGGCCCAGGAGGTGGTGTTAATCATGAGGTCCTCAGTTCAATCTCCAACATAGCATGTACCAGAGTGAGTCTCAGGTATTCTCTCTCTCTCTCTCCCTTTCTGTCTTCATTAATAATAAATCAGCCCAAAAAGAAAAAGAAAAGGAAATAATAAATAAGCCTAATTAGAAAAAATTATTTACTTACAGAATATAAATTCTGGGCAATAAAGATTCTTTAGGTATGACAGTCTTTTTGTATAACCATTATGCTATCTCCCTCTCACTTTTTCCATCCCCAGTCTACAATACGGTCGTAATGGCTAAAACTCCAGCATCCATTGGGGTCATAGGGCAGCATGGTAGGATGGTAAGCCAAAGGAATGCCACGAGTTCCTAGTAACCATGGAGGCCCTGGACTCCCTCCAGACTTCTTTGTGTGTGGGGGGGAAATAACCCCAAAACAACAATTGCTAATAGTATTTGGATTTTTGTTTATCTGCAGTTGAAATCTAATCCTGACTGATATACGGGGCCTCTCTGGACATGCTGAACCAACTGAAAATGTGGCAAAAACAATTAACCACAAAAGTGATCAAATCAGAAGTATTCTCCCAGAGTCCTATTGTCCAACCAGTGCGATTTAAAATTCTGTACTCAGGGCTTTAGAGGTTTCATTGATTTTTCCTAAAAAGTAGCCAAGGCCTATCTGGTGGAAGTAAGAGAATTATTAAAGACTCACTTAAAAATTTTTATTTATTTATTTATTTATTTATTTTTATTGTGCAGAGACCATCAGAAATCAAGAGTGAAGGGGAGAGAGAGACAGAGACACACCGGCAACACTGCTTCACCACTTGTGAAGCTTTCTCCCTGCAAGTGGGTGGGGACTGGGGGCTCAAACCTGGGTCCTCGTGCATTGTAACATGTGCACTCAACCAGGTGCGCCACCACCTAGCCCCAAGACTCATTCTTTTTTATTAGTGATTTAATATTGACTTACAAAATTTTGAGATAGCAGGGATATAATTTCACACTATGTCCACCCCCAGAGTTCTGTGTCCCCATTCCCTCCACTGGAAACTGCAGTGGTTCTCCCAAGGTCACAGATACGGGCTGACTATTACTTCTACAACTACCTATATTTGTATATATTTGCCCTTTTTTTTTTCCCCTGTGGTCCTGTCCTCTCTTCCTCTCTGAGTCACATCTACACCTATTGCTACTTCTGAATGTCCTTCCTTTTTTCCTCTTCTGTTTCGGGTTTTGATGGAATTGGAGTTCAGAACCCTCTGGTCATCTTCCCCTAACATTTCTCCCCTCTCTGGGGGTATGGACCGAAATGGAAAAGACTCATTCTTAATTTTAAAAATATGGACATTACGTGTTTTAAGTACTTGAATTTCATCTCAGGAATTACTTCAAAGACAGAGTCATAGTAACTAAGGAAATGGCTCAGCAAAAATCCTCAGCGTTTACATGGTTTTAAATCCCAGTGCTACATATGTGCTGATCTCCTGCTTCCTCTCACTCATGAAGCAGATCCTTTCTTAAAAGTGAAAATAAAAAAGTATAATCACAGAGATGCTATCAAGCTCTGACAGAAAGGATTTTTAGAGAAGCGAGTTTATTTACGTAACCTTTGCACAATACGATTAAGAAAGAAGAGACAGGACAGATTCCAAACAGGAAGTAAGATGATAAAAGCTCGAAGCTCTTTAAAACTACTGTTTTGCCCCAACATCCCAGTGCACTCATTTTAAACTCCACAAGAGTTTTTCCTGGCAAAACGACAAATGGTAGTGACCCTTTAGAGCTGCTATACCACCAGTTCTGTTGCTTGCTTGGTTGTTCATGTAAGACAGATATGGTATTCAGAAGTTAACATACTACTTATTTAAAAAGTAGCAGGTTGGCATGGTGCTTTTGAGTCAGAAATGGGTTTTCTTTGGTTATTCATTAGAAGTCCTTAAAATCTAAACCATAATGACTGAAGTAAAGATGAAACATTAGAAAGTAAAGATTTACCCAGGTTTTTTTTTTCTGCCTATTTAAATATATGATTCTTAGCCTGTATCTGTGATCAGTTTCCAATGGAGAGGTTGAGGACACAGAACTCTGGTGGTGGGAACAGTGTAGAATTATACCCCTATTATCTTACAATTTTGTAAATCGCTAATAAAAATACAAATAAATAAATAAATATATGATTCTTTTTCTTAATATTCCTGACTTTGTATATTTTATGGTCATCTAGAGTTGGCACATAAATATTCTCTTCTTTTATTCTCTTTATTTATTTATTGGATAGAGACAGCCAGAAATTGAGAGGGAAGGGGGTGATAGAGAGGAAGAGAGACAGAGAGACCCCTGCAGCCCTGCTTCACCACTCGCAAAGCTTTCCCCCTGCAGGTGGGAACTGGGGGCTCGAACCCGGGTCCTTGCACATTGTAATATGTGCACTCAACCAGGTGCGCCACCACCTGGCCCCAAATATTCTCTTTGAGGCTAAGAAATTCTAGCTTCCTGCTTTGTATTTCAGGCAGTGCATCTGTGCATGTGTGTGTACGTGAGAAGAGAGTGAATTCAGCTCAAACCTTTTCACAGTACTTTAAGATCTCAGGTGGAATTTTATCTTCATTTCCCTTTAGAAGTACACATATATGCGTGTGAATGGACAAACACACACACACAGACACACACATACACATATTCCCATCTCATCTCTTCTAGAACTGGGGAATGAGGAAGTAACCACACAGACTGCAGGATGCCAGTACCTCAATCATACACCAAAACTCATGCCTTTTAATCACAAGAGTACTTTTACCTCTGGCTTTTAGGCCTAGAGCAAACACAACAGAACATTTATTCTGGGAATAAAAGTGAGAAGGAATTACCAAAAAAGGGAAAATATCAACCAAAGGAAAAAAAAACTATAAAATCATTAACACCACCACCACCACCAATAACAAGAAACTCTAAATAGATGCCATCTTCTACCAAGAGGCAACCTATTCTGTTAAACATGTGCCAGCTTCAATAACATTCAAACAATGACTTGATATTCTATCAAATGAAAATCAAAATGACAAACCTTTTTAATCTAGAGAAGGCTTTAAGCACAATTGTATATTCTGGGCACCATGCCAGACTGGAATATTTTGGAAGGGTTTCCCATCAGACCTCTAAAAGCAGTGCATAATAAAAAATACTTTATGCTCCAAGGCCTTGCAGAAATTGTAAATCTCTCAAGGAAAACAGCCATGCCCAAGCTAAGCACTAAGTTTACAAGTCAAAAGATCAGAGATTAAACCCAAGCGCCGTGATCTGCAAGCTATCTGACACTGGGCAAAGGACTCAGTTTGGTTAGAGTAGATTCTTTTTCTTCTCTCTGATAGGGATAATGACTGAGGTTATTCTGAATATTAAATAAGCTAATAAAATGACAGTACACTTCAACCTATCAATCATCGTGTCATCCAATACTCTGTGTATAAATCCTCATTATTTTCTGTGAGAGTATGATCACAATTATTCTTTTTTTTCTAATTTTTTAAAATACTTATTTATTTTCCCTTCTGTTGCCTTTGTTTTTTTATTGTAGTTATTGTTATTGATGTTGTTGTTGGACAGGACGGAGAGAAATGGAGAGAGGAGGGGAAGACAGAGAGGAGGAGAGAAAGACAGATGCCTGCAGACCTGCTTCACCGCCTGTGAAGCGACGCTCCTGCAGGTGGGGAGCCGGAGGCTCGAAGCGGGATCCTTACGCTGGTCCTTGTGCTTTGCGCCACGTGCACTTAAGCCGCTGCGCTACCGCCCGGCTCCCCACAATTATTATTTTCACTGATGGTACCAACTGAAGTCACAGAACAAGATGAGCCCCAATTTCACTTGTAGGCACACCCCCAAGAGGCATATATACGTATTCACCCAAGACACACAAGAGTCTAGTCAATGAAACAGGACACGCACAGTGACACATATGGGCCGCACAAGCTCAGGAAGAGATCGTGGGATTCAAAGTAAGGACTCTAAGGGCTGTGGCACACCCAGCTGCACTTCCACAGGGCTTCCTCTCTCAGTGTCAGGCCCTGCGTTCTCTGCATAATCTATCTACATATGTTGGCATTTAAATGTCCCTGTGCAAACATCTTCATGTCACCCTCAGCGCAACCCAGGAACCACCACTGAGCATGGAGCTTAAGAAACCCACCCACCACAAGGTTAGCTACTGAGCTTCTTGTCTGTATCCATGCACTTGAATCCGGTTTTGATCACAACTCAAGGCAAGCACACCGAAGCGACATGGATTTACTAGGGGCTTGGCATGAATCTGACTGGAACAAAAGTTATAAAGCCAGGTAGGTCTTCCTACAGCTGGTTCTGAGACTGCAAAGGGTGGAGTCACGTCACCACTTACTGTATCATCCTCTTTAGTAGGCCTCAAAATCTTTTTTAGAGGCTGGCTTTCCCTGGTGGGCAGTCAGGGGCTGGCAGGTGGGGAAAGGCCAATGTCAGGGGTGCGTTATGGGTCGTGATGTATGTCCAGATTCAAAGCTCTCAACCACTGCATTCTATAGGCCTCAAATGTCCCTGGGTGATATTCTTCCTCCCTGGTAAATATGCTGTTGGTCTTTCACTGTTGAAGGAGCCGTGAAAAGGGAGGCTGTTGCGGACTGGCTGAGAAGAGATACCTCAGCAGCTTCTCCTTGAGGCTGGGGTGGGAGTGGGTGCATAGAGGAAGAAGGGGAAAAGCAATGCCAAGCAAAAAACAACAAAAGGAAGGGAAGAAGGGAGGGGAGAGAGAGAGAGAGAGAGAGAGAAAGGAGGGTCTTCTCAAGTTACATTGGAGAGGATTTTTTTTTTCTGCCTCCAGAGTTATCCCCGGGGCTGGATGCAGGCACTGTGAATCCACTGGTCCTAGCAGCCATTGTTACCATTTTATTGGATGGGACAGAGAGAAATTGAGAGAGGAGGGGGCGATAGAGAGGGAGGGAGAACTACAGATGTGCTTTGCTGCTTCTGTCCTCCTTGCAGATGGGGAGCTGGGGCTTGAGCCCAGATCCTTAAGTAGGTCCTTGAGTTTAGTACTATGTGCACTTAACCAGGTGTGCCACCACTGACCCCCATTAGAGAGGATTATGAAAGGTGGAGTAAAAAGAGGAGGCAAGGGGTAGCCCAAAAGGTAGTTTGCATGCATGTGGTTGTGAGTTCAACCCCCAGCATCACATATACTAAAGTAATACTTTTGTTCTCTCTCTCTCTCTCTTTTTTTCCTGAATGAATAAACAAGTCTTTAAGAAAAAAAATAAGGGGGGGATGTGCCTGGGCAGTGATGCACATGGTTAAGTGCACATGTTAACCACTGCAAGGATCCATATTCAAGCCCCCATTCCTCACCTGCAGGTGGAAGCTTCGTGAGTGGTAAAACAAGTATTGTATGTATCTCTGTCTTCCTTCTGTATCCTCCCCTCCCCTCTTAATTTCTCTCTGTTCTATCAAGTAAAGGGGGTAGAAACAAAAAAGGAAAAAAAAAAAAAAGGCCACCGGCAACAGTTGATTCCTCATGCAGACACCAAGCCCCAGTGACAACCCTGGTAACAAAAAATTAACAAATAAGAAGAACAGGTAAGCAGGGGTCAGTTAGTGGTGCACCTGGTTAAGTACACATGTTACAATGTCAGTCTCTCTCTCTGCTGAGAGGTTGAGCAAGGAGAGACAGTAGTACCCCAAAGGTGTTCCTCGTCCTATCAGACTCCCTGCCTCACAAAGCACCCCACATTCCTGACATTATGGCCATTAGAGAAAAAGAAAGGGGGAGATGTTGGGCCTTAAAGCCAGCCCCCCTGCTTTGCTTACATAATCATTGTTTTGCCTGAAAGATCCCCACCACGTTATCCCCTCAGGGTATTGCTAATTCAGTTAAAACCATCACAATAATTGCTAAGGACACTTCCACCTTCCCAGCATGCCTTTTGCCTCTTCCAACCCCTTTCTTAGCCAATCCCGTTCCGATGTGCCACTTCTGTCTTTACCCTATAAATCCCGCTGCTGTTCCAGTTTCGCTTTTTCTCTTCTGCGTCCTGACCCAGAGAAGACCTAGAGAAGGGCTGGTGGGCATAGTGGGAGGTGGCCACTTTGCTAGCTCCACATGGCCTAAACCGCTGTGCCCGTACCCAACCCTGGGGCATCCTCGTGAATAAAGCATTACGTTCCCGCTCCGCCACGAGTTCCTGATCTCTTTTCTCTCCCCCGTGATGCAACCTGACATTACAATGGGCAAGGATCCGGGTTTGAGCTCCTGGTCCCCACCTGTAGGGGGAAATCTTCATGAGTGGTGAAGCAGAGCTGTACGTGTCCCTGTCTCTCTCCCTCTCTACCTCCCCTTTCCCTCTAGATTTTTGGCTGTCTCTATACAATCAATCAGTTAATAATTTTTTTAAAATAGGTAAGTAATAAGTTTTTGTTTGTTTGTTTGTTTTTTGCTACTGTAGCTAAAAATAAATAAAGGAAGAAACGTTTATGGTGCACCATTCCAGCCCTAACATTCCTCACCGCTTTGCTGTAGTCATAACTTCATTTATTCTTACACAGTCAGAAAATGTGTAATGATGTAAGAGGGGTCAGCTTCACAGGTGAGAAGAATGAGGCACAGAGAAGTTGAAGTACTGGCCCCAGGCCCTGGCAAACAGGTCTGTGTGACTCCACAGCTAGTACTGCTTCTCAGTACCAGCTGTCTAAATCTGCAACCTTGTAGAGGAACCTAAAAAAACATACAAATGAGGGAGCCAGGCAGGGGCCCACCGAGCGGCACACCGGGTTAAGAGCACATAATATAAAGTCCAAGGATCCTGGTTTGAACCCCCAGCTTCCTACCTACAGGAAGGTCGCTTTACAAGTGGTGAAGCAGGTCTGCAGGTGTCTCTTTCTCTTCCCCTCTCTATTTCCCTTCCTCTCTCAATTTCTCTCCTATTTTATAGAAAAAAAAATTGGGGGACCAGCAGATCCTGGTTTGAGCCCCTGGCTTCCCACCTGCAGGGGAGTCCCTTCACCGGCAGTGAAGCAGTTCTGCAGGTGTCTGTCTGTCTCTCCCCCTCTCTGTCTTCCCTCTTCTCTTCATTTCTCTCTGTCCTATCTGACAACAATAATAACTACAACAATAAAACAGCAAGGGAAACAAAAGGGAATAAATAAATTTAAAATAAAAAGGTTTTTAAAAAAAATCGGAAAAAATGGCCTTCAGGAGCAGTGGATTCATAATGCTGGTACCAAGTCCCAGCAATAACTCTGGAGGCAGGAAAAAAAAAAAAAGAAAGAAAGAAAGAAATGTACAAATGAGTAAAATTTTTATTTTACTCATTTAACACACCTGGTTAAATGCACAAGGATCCAGGTTCAAGCCCCTGATCCCCACCTGCGGGGGAAAGTTCTGTGAGTGGTGAAGCTGGTCATCAGGTGTCTACTTCTTCCTTTCTCTGCCTTATCCTCTTGATTTCTGGCTTTCTTGATCCAACAAATAAATATAATGAAAAAATAAAAATAAATAAAACTACCACTTTAGCAAAAGAGAGAGAGAGAGAAATTTCTATCTCATCCAATCCTTGAAGGTGATGAAGGTTGAGGAAATAATCTACCCTTGGCCTCTTTCAGAGAGAAAAACATTCAGTTACACAAACAGACTGATTGACAAATATAAATATATGCATACCTATTCATACCCATATGTATATGTATTTGTAATTCAAGTTTTCTCTGGAGCTTTTTAAGACAGGAAATGTGTGCCCCAGATGCAGTGTTCTAGCAGTTCAGATTTCATGTCAATTCTCTCTGAACTTTCTTCCAGTGATTTCCATTTGTGAGACCAGAGGAGGCTTCCTGGACATGGGGTGGAGACATGGGGCTCCACCCTGGGTGTCCACACCCCCCAGGAGCCACACAGCTTGGTCTCTCAAAGTGGACTCTGCACTGAGCTATCGCCCCCTCCCTTATCAGCAAAAGCTGACGGACAAGGACCAATGATCTCGGTGACTGTGCTGTGTGCAGACAGTGTGAGATCAGCATGGCATCTATTTGCTTCTTAAGTTAAAAAAAAAAAAAAAAAAACCTTGTTTCCACGTCCACATTCAAGTCCAAACACAGCAAGTGGTGTGAAATGTACTGAGAGTCACTGGAAAAAAAGAACTGTACCATCTTCTTCATCCTCACCACAGAAACTCAGAAATAATATGAACAGACAGACATACCCATCCACAGTAAGAACTAAGACGGACAGAAGACAGATACGCTCACAGATAATCTAGACGAGTAAAGACGCACACAGAAAAATAAAAGGAACAGGCACACATACACACTCCAAAGTCATGTAAGACCGATACCCGTTTATTCACTGGGCACGCACAGATTACTCTGGCTTCTGGCTTCTGTGCACTGCAGCAGGTGCAGCTGGAGCATGGTCAGATGGAGCCCTGGAGGAGCTTACAGTCTGCCTCCTGCTTCCCAGAGGCGGTCTCGCCTCCCACCCCTTTGGGCATTCAGTGGGGCCTGGAATGCCCCTCCACCTTCTTACAGGTCCCCTGCCCCTCACCAACATTTCTCCAGGGAGTTCTTTATTAACCCTGCTCCAGTTATCCGGTTTGACTGTTTCCTGCTGGGGCCTGAACTGATTAAGGGAGGCAGGGTAAACAGACAACTGCAGGGGGCCAGGTGGTGGTGCACCTGCTTAAGCACACACACACCACAGTGCACAAGGACCCAGGTTCAAGCCTCTGGTTCCCACCTGCTGAGGGGAAGCTTCATAGGTGGTGAAGTAGAGCTGCAGGTGTCTTTCTGTCTCTCCTCCTCTCAATCTCTCCCTGTCTCTATCCAATAATTAATTAATATAATTTTAAAATAAGACAAGTGCAGTATGATACAGAATCAAAGAGAATGTTGTTTCCCAGTAGAATGCTGGGGGTGGGGGTGGCACTTGGCTGGATATACAGGCTCTCCACAGTTTATTATCTGATGATGATGTCTCTCTCTGTCTCCCTCTCTCTTCCCCGGGTTATCACTGGGGCTCAGTGCCAGCACTACGAATCTACTGTTCCTGGCGGTCATTTTTTCCATTTTATTGGATAGGACAGAGAGAAATTGAGAGAGGAGGAGGAGACAGATAGGGAGAGGGGGGGGGGGCAGGCAGGAGTGCACTGCGTTAAAGTGTACATAGTAAAAAGTGCAAGGACCGGCATAAGGATTCTGGTTCTAGCTCCCAACTCTTCACCTGCAGGGGGTCGCTTTACAATTGGTGAAGCAGGTCTGTAGGTGTCTTTCTTTCTCTCCCCCTTCTCTCTCAATTTCTCTCTATCCTGTCCAATAAGAAAAAATGGAAAAAATGGCCTCCAAGAGCAGTGGATTTGTAGTGCTGGCACCAATCCCCTGAAGTAACCCTGGAGGCGAGAGGGAAAGGGAGAGGGAGAGGGAGAGGGAGAGGGAGAGGGAGAGGCAGAGGGAGAGGCAGAGGGAGAGGCAGAGGGAGAGGCAGAGGGAGAGAGAGGAGGAAGAGGAAGAGGGAAAGATGAGAGGGAGAGGGAGAGGGAGAGAGAGGAGGGAAAGGGAGAGGGAGAGAGAGTGTGCTACTCTGCCACTTGTGAAGCAGCCCCACTGTGGGTGGGGGAGCCAGGGGCTCAAACCCGGTTCCTCGCACTTAGTACTATGTGCACTTAACTGGGGCACCCCCACCCGGCCCCTTCTTGACGATCTCTTCACTGCTGTTTCCACCTCTGAAAGAGGGGTTTGACACTAAGGCTTACTCTGCAGGGCAGATGCTGCAAGTGGGGTGCTCACCAGTGCAGGCAAGTCCTAGCAGGGGTTCCCCTAACTTACTGCGCAATCTCTCCTGGTGCCCCGTGAAGAGGGGCTGAGTGGCTAACGCAAGCTGAGGAGAACCACAACACACAGGGGACGCAGAAAGGCCGCAGGGCAGCCCAGAAGGGAGTCCAGGAGCCTTGTGGGGGAAGGCTCACTGAGCTGCCTCATGGAGCAGGAGCTGGCCTATGAAGACGGCTGTCCGCAGAGATAGCAGTTCAGACAACCGCATCAGATGTGAGATTGTGCAAAGGGCCTGGAGCCAGGAGAGTAAAGGCTGCACACTGAGCGTGGTAAGGGCTGAGGCCAGAGTCGTAGGCAGGAGACTCCGGAAAAGGTCGTTAATGGCAATCATGAGCTCCTCAGATGGTAGTGGACACAGATGGGCTTGGGGCTGAGGGAGCTCAGGGCACCTGCAATACTGGCCTTGGCCCAGGCTCCACAGAAGCAGAGCACGTGCTCGGCCTGCCTGGTGAATAAACAGACACACACCTGCAGTCGATACACCTTCTTACACATGTCATGACAACATGCAATGCCCAGTCATGGGTCTTCCTGAGGGCTCCCTCATCCGACACTCTCATGGTCCAGTATGGTGCAGTGGAAAAGGTATTTCATCTTGAGGGTATTGTTTGCATGTTCGTGAGATCACTCACAGGCTGGGAGATTATGTAGCTTAAGCCAGACAGAACTCCGGGGAAGGAACTGCAATCTAAAGGTAGAGTTCGATCACCAATCAACCAGGCCTCTGTGATAAAACTACCACAGAAACCTGTAAGCTACTAGTGAAAAGAGAGGACAGAACTGTGGAGAGTAAGTGAACAGGGTCAGGGCTGCACACGGTTGCCCCATTCCTGCTGCTCCTGTGCTTGTAGGCTTTGCTCTGGAAGGAAGTGTGAGGAATCATAGTCCAGAAGGTGCTAAAATCTGAAGTTCTTGGGCTCCTGCCTGCTTGGCCCTAAATCCAGCTTGTAGCTTTCTCTCCTCTGCCTGTGTAAAATTCTCTCTCTCTCTCTCTCTCTCTCTCTCCCTTCCTCTCTCTCTCTCTCTCTCCCTCCCTCTTGCCTCCAGTATTACTGCTGGGGCTTGGTGTCTGCTCTATGAATCTACTGCTTCTGGTGGCCATTTATTCCATTTTATTGGACAGGACAGACAGAAATTGAGAGGGGAGGGAAACCTTTTTTCTGCCAAGGGCCATTAGATTGATGATATCGTTGGCATGCCATACAAAATTACCAAGTTAAAATGAGCACTTAATGTTGCTATGAAAGAACCTCCCCTTTCTGTGTGTGTGTGTGTGTGTATGTGTGTTTATTTTAGTCTCACCTGTAGTTGTCTTGGCAGGACCAGAACGAATTATTTTACAGGCCTTACATGGCCCTCAGGCTGGATGTCCCTCATCCCCTCCCCTGCTTTATAAGAAGTGCTTTGCTGAGTCTGCATTCTAGCCCATAGTTGAAGAAGGAGTGCAGGAGAACCTCTGACTTCACAGCCTGTCCATCACAAGTAACCTTGGAACTTGTGGCCAACACCTGGAGTGGGGAAAGTCTTTCAGACTGAGGGCCTAATCTGAGTGAGGGTTGTTACCAAGTCCAGGCAGTTGCTGTCGGAACTGAAGCGGACTATTGGACACCATTTGGTGTAAGAGAATTCAAAAATTGTGTGAGGGCAGAGACTGTATCGGGGTACACCCGGTTAAGTGCATATAACACTAAGCGTAAGGATCCAGGTTCGAGTCCCCAGCTCCCATGTGCAGAGAGGAGGCTTCACAAGCTGTGAAGCAGATCTGCAGGCGTTTCTCTTTCTTTCTTTCTTTCTTTCTTTCTTTCTTTCTTTCTTTCTTTCTTTCTTTCTTTCTTTCTTTCTTTCTTCCTGTCTCCCCTTCCTCTCTGAATTTCTCTTTCTCCTATCCAATAAAATGGAAAAAAATGGCCACCAGGAGTAGTGGATTCGTGTGCCGACACTGAGCCCCAGTGACAACCCTGGAGGGAAAAAATAAGGAAGAAGGTTTATTGGAAAAAAAAAAAAAAGTGACTACACCTATAAGCACGGCTTCATGGAAAGCACTGGACACTGGCCTTCCCTTCCAGCTGTGAGGCACACTGGGCATGACGGCCAGAGTGACACAGGAAGAAAGCTCATCTGGGCAGCTCTGACTTCACTGACTCAGAGGCTGATTCACGGTTCCTCAGGGTGTAGCAGCCCCGAAGTGCTAGGGACCAAAGACCGCACCCTAAGCCTGGCAGAGTGAGTGTTCTTGTTCCTCGTCCTCTGGTTCAAAGGTCCAGAGGCCAGAGAAGGCTGGCCAGGAAGCCCCGAATATGGTTATTACCAATACCTTACCCGACCCCCGGGGCCTGTCAGCCTGGATGGTCTACAGACATAACCCCTCCCCTTCTACAGAATGCTACTCCTTACGCACCCCAGGCTGCATCTAGCATCCTCAAAAGAGTCTGAGATGAGATCTGAGAAGACAATCCTAAAGAGATGAATGGAGAAGGAAGACAGGGGATGGGGCGTAGCCACTGCAGGTGACCAGGGCAGGCAGACAGTGCCAGCAGCAGCAGCACACCAGACCTTCACGCCTGAGTTCTGGAGGTCTCAGGTACTGTCCCAGGCTCTGCCAGATGCCAGAGCCAAGCAGTGCTCTGGTGTGTCCATGTGTCCCTCTTTCTCTCTCTCCCTATTTCTTATTAAGGGCCCCTTGGAACATACCTCAGACAGACTTTCTAGCTTCTTCCTACCCAATGGCCCCTAATTTCACCTGCTCTATTCCTACCTTTGAGTTCCTGTTTATTAAACAAATTGTCCTGCTTTATATTGTACTGCCTTTCAGGCACAGCAGTTCTTCCAAGGTTGTAGATGTAGTCTATTATTTCTGCAACTCTCTGTCTATATTTGTTTATATTTGCCCATTTCCCCCTATGGTGCCATCTTCTCTTCCTTTCCAAGTCACACCAAGTGAAGAGATCGTCAAGAAGGGGCCGGGTGGGGGTGCCCCAGTTAAGTGCACATAGTACTAAGTGCGAGGAACCGGGTTTGAGCCCCTGGCTCCCCCACCCACAGTGGGGCTGCTTCACAAGTGGCAGAGTAGCACACTCTCTCTCCCTCTCCCTCTCCCTCCTCTCTCTCCCTTTCCCTTTCATCTTTCCCTCTGCCTCTCCCTCCTCTCTCTCCCTCTGCCTCTGCCTCTCCCTCTCCCTCTCCCTCTGCCTCTCCCTCTGCCTCTCCCTCTGCCTCTCCCTCTCCCTCTCCCTCTCCCTCTCTCTCTCCCTCTGCCTCTCCCTCTCCCTCTCCCTCTCCCTCTCCCTCTCCCTCTCCCTCTCCCTCTCCCTCTCCCTCTCCCTTTCCCTCTCGCCTCCAGGGTTACTTCAGGGGATTGGTGCCAGCACTACAAATCCACTGCTCTTGGAGGCCATTTTTTCCATTTTTTCTTATTGGACAGGATAGAGAGAAATTGAGAGAGAAGGGGGAGAGAAAGAAAGACACCTACAGACCTGCTTCACCAATTGTAAAGCGACCCCCCTGCAGGTGAAGAGTTGGGAGCTAGAACCGGAATCCTTATGCCGGTCCTTGCACTTTTTACTATGTACACTTTAACGCAGTGCACTCCTGCCTGCCCCCCCCCCTTCTCCCTATCTGTCTTCTCCTCCTCTCTCAATTTCTCTCTGTCCTATCCAATAAAATGGAAAAAATGACCGCCAGGAACAGTGGATTCGTAGTG
Organism: Erinaceus europaeus; assembly: GCF_950295315.1. Classification (NCBI taxonomy): domain Eukaryota; kingdom Metazoa; phylum Chordata; class Mammalia; order Eulipotyphla; family Erinaceidae; genus Erinaceus; species Erinaceus europaeus. Next base: position 205,106,924 of record NC_080162.1, on the reverse strand, counting down.
CTGGCACTGAGCCCCAGTGATAACCCGGGGAAGAGAGAGGGAGACAGAGAGAGACATCATCATCAGATAATAAACTGTGGAGAGCCTGTATATCCAGCCAAGTGCCACCCCCACCCCCAGCATTCTACTGGGAAACAACATTCTCTTTGATTCTGTATCATACTGCACTTGTCTTATTTTAAAATTATATTAATTAATTATTGGATAGAGACAGGGAGAGATTGAGAGGAGGAAAGACAGAAAGACACCCTGCAGCTCTACTTCACCACCTATGAAGCTTCCCCTCAGCAGGTGGGAACCAGAGGCTTGAGCCTGGGTCCTTGTGCACTGTGGTGTGTGTGTGCTTAAGCAGGTGCGCCACCACCTGGCCCCCTGCAGTTGTCTGTTTACCCTGCCTCCCTTCAAGGAGATTGGATGAGATAGAAATTTCTCTCTCTCTCTCTTTTGCTAAAGTGGTGGTTTTATTTATTTTTATTTTTTCATTATATTTATTTGTTGGATCAACAAAGTCAGAAATCAAGAGGATAAGGCAGAGAAAGGAAGAAGTAGACACCTGATGACCAGTTTCACCACTCATCAACAGAAGTTGAGAAAGAAGAACAGAAAGGGAAACTCAAAGCAGGATCTGACTAAATTTGTAGTAGGGCACCAAAGGAAAAACCCTGGGTGGAGAGTGAGGGTGGATGTTCAGCTTCATGGGGGGGGGGGGGGATGGGATGGGACACTGTCTTCTGGTGGTGGGAATGGTGTTTATGTACACCCCTATTAATCTGTAGTCATATAAATCACTGTTTAATTAATGAGAGGGGGGAAACTAATTGTATGTCTCAAACTTTTTAAAGCACAGACTGAGTCTTTGATATGTTGACTATTAAAAGCTTAGTCCAGGGAGGACAAAAGCAATCAGTGGCACAGCTATATACAAATAATGTCAAAGGACAGAAATTATGGTGATGGTGTGTATGATACAGCAAATCCTAACAAAGGGATTTTTCAAAGTTAACCCAACTGCCAAACAATGTGATTATAGCAATAACTATCTATTGTCTTCTTAAACCCTAAGACAGCAAGAACCTTCTGCTTCCTCTATAGAACCTATATTTCCCCCAGTCCTGGAAACCTCTGGGGTGGGGCTCACTTTCCTGCATGCTTCTCTTAAGTCATAACAAATGATATTGCATCCGCGGATCCTAACCTAATCAATGCAAGAGTACCACCTCAGCATGCCTCACTTCAGACTGTGTCCAGAGACGTCAGGCATGGAATGCCAACCCTTCACCCTCATTACTCAGGTGAGACCTTTCCTTTCATAGGATTCTCTAATTCCATTCCAGGAGGTTCACTTCCTAACAAAGTCCCAAAACCTAGATCTAGACCAGGTACCATGAGAGAGAGCATATGTTCACATGTATCCATAAATTAGGGCAAAATATATACCTGGAAGCAAAAGTACACATTAGTCTACAATGAGTCAGTATGAAGTTCATAATGAAATAGTGTCCACTTAGACTTAGATACCCTCCTCACTGACTTCCTATGTGGTTTTGCTTCTCCAGCCTCAGTACCCCATCCAAGTTGCCCTTAGGAAAGCCACCACTCCTGGTTGTCAGTCCCTCCACCGTTCCTAGACTGCTGACACTTTCTCCTCCTCCCCACCTCTCAGGCTGACATGGGTCTGTCCACTCGGAGAACTTGGCCACTTGTGCACCATGGCTGGAACACAGGACCCAAGTTAGATCTGTGCGCACCGATTTGGCTAGAAGTGGCTCTCTATCGACCGGGGTTGTTAAGATGGTCAGCTGTAGGCACAAATGCTTTCGCAAGACACGACACAGAGAGAAGTCTAGAAGAAAACCAGCTGAGGGAAGCTCAGAGTTGAGAGATGAGAGGATCTGGAGTGAGAAGACTCAGTGGTGAAGCAGAAAGAAAACGTAGGAGAGTTAAGCGCAGGTGGCGCAAAGCGCCAAGGACCGGCATAAGGATCCCGGTTCGAGCCCCCGGTTCCCCACCTGCAGGGAAGTCGCTTCACAAGCAGTGAAGCAGGTCTGCAGGTGTCTGTCTTTCTCTCCCCCTCTATCTTCCCCTCCTCTCTCCATTTCTCTCTGTCCTATCCAACAACGACATTAATAACAACAACAATAAAACAACAAGGGCAACAAAAATGAACAAATAAAAATTAACAAAAAATTAAAAAAAAAAAAAGTAAGAGAGCAATACTTTGAACGCCGTCATTCCTACAGTCCTACAGTCTGATCTCAATTCCTTCACCGCCTAGGCCAATCTGGTTTGGGTTTCTAATGCCCCAAGTGAAAATCATGCTGGCACACACAGGCAACACGCTCTCTCGTGAACTCACCTATTGCTAAGAGCCCAGGCCTGCCCATAGTCCACACCCAGGCCAGAGGAGGACTTTAGAAAGCACACAAGCACTCAGGCCTGGGTCACCACCCTCACCAAAGACCCGAGTGCAGACTCACACAGAGGAGCACAGAGCCGCGTAGATGCCGAATGAGCGTGGACACTCACTGGTGGCTCCTGTCCTTACCACACTCACTGAATCTGGAAAACTCCTGGCAACTGTTCCCCCCCCCCCCCCCCCCCCCCGCTGGGAAAGCTGCAAGATGCAGACTCAACCTCCTGTAGCTTGGGAATCTAACAATTACCTCAGTGCTAATGACAGGCAGCAGGTGAAGAGACCACTGCAGCCAGTCCTGTTAATGACCTGCTTGCAGCTGCTTTAGAAACCTCCTATTTTCAGTGTTTGGGGCTCAGCCCAAAAAAAAAAAAAAAAAAAAAAAGCCACCAGTGCAGTTGAACTCAACAAGCACGTTCTCCACTCTGAAAGTCCTGTCATGGCGAATGAGGTGACCGGCTCTCTGGGAAGCCAACACCATTGTCTGGGAGCATCAAGCCTTGTGCTAGAGGGGAAGCCCTGGAAGGAGCCGCTGGCATCACAGCGCCCCACACAACACACCCCACACCCCAGTCCGTTGACTTACTTTTATTCTTACGGAGAAAACAGTTCATTAAACAAGTCGATA